>NW_027069470.1:1417481-1558019 GCF_002906115.3 Quercus suber | reverse complement strand
GATCATTCTCATATGCCCTCATTTTTAGAACCCAGTCTTTGTCTTTTGAAAGCTCTTACCAACCAAGTGAATTCTGTTCAAAGCTCTAAATGAAGCATTTCAATAACAACATAGTAGATCCACAACAAAGTAGCAAGATATTGCCACCATTCATTTCTATTGAATTTTCCCCTTTATTGCTGAAATGTTTTTGAATAATTGTTAAAAAGACATGATAAAGTTAACTCAAGTAAAGATACTATCTTTTTTCGGTTTTTAAATGTAAAGATATAAAAAAGAATCCTGTTTAAACTATGGATTAGTCCTTAGAATTCTCCCTTGCTTCTTGCTTCATCTTCCCAAGCTCCACAAGCAGTGTCAAAAGAGCCTCACACATTTCACAAGCATCAGGTTCACTAGGATTCTTCTTCCTTGATGAGTACACCATCCAGGCATGGTCAAGCTTCTTGTCTGGTCTGACTACAACTGAGCCTGGAACTTCAGCATCACGGCATGTCACTAGACCATCACTCTTCTCCCCATACCTGAGCTGCAAGTGGAGTGCACATACAGCCATGGCTGCAGATAAAGGAATCACTACAGGCACTTGACGTCCTGCTTGAACATTATCAGACTCCTCATTGCCAAAGGTGGGAAACAGAAGCCAGGGAAGTTCCGCATGGGCTATGTGAGTCATTGTGGCAAGGACACCAGGAGCTATACTTGCCTTAGAATGGAAGGAGATCAAAGGGATGTTTTCAGGGAGCTTGTGTTTCATGATGAACTCCTTCCGCTTCTCATATGTGAGATCCTCCAATGCCCTTATGTCACCCTATCATACATGATTGAAATATGCCATGATGAGAACCTTAAAAGGAAAACTGAAAATAGCAAAAAATCATGTTATGCTGCAGGAAATTATCTACACTTCACCAAAACTACACCAAAGCATAATGAGTAACCTGGCCTGGACAAGAGGAAATAAAAGGAATGATGGAAAGTAAGAACTCAGTGAAAAATTGAAAGAAAGTTTGCACAAGAAAATTCTAATAGAAATGGAAGCAGGGTGGCGTATACCGATGTCTATGATGCAGGAATGGAAATCTACACAAGCATGTCACGACCTAAGACAAAAAGTAATAGCATCTAACAATTCCCCATTGTGAAATTTAAGTTCTTCCTGCATGATTCTGAGATGATATCAAGCATAAATTATAGTTCTTTAGTCCTTTATTACATACATAAAGGATTACTACATAAGGCATCAAATTTCTTCTTTTTTTTTTTGGGGGGGGTGGTGGGATGAATACCTTAATTAGCTTGCATATCAAGAACTCCATGATCTTCCGGGTTTCTTTGTCAGCAATCTGACCTTCACGGAGAATATCAGAAGCTAGAGGGGTGCCACCATAGGGACTCTGTACAAGTGCCAAACCAGCAACTGTGTCTTTCAAATCAGACCAGTAAACAGACAATGCAGCTGGTAGAATCACATTGGAGCTAAGAATTTTACATCCAATTAACCAGAAATACCAAAATGCAGCTCTCTGTAAATTTCAACTGTCAGTTTCATTTGGATCACAATGGCATAAAAGTGGTTGTATTGGCATACTTGAGTTACATCCCATGTTTCTGCATTTTGTCTTGTTTTGCCCTGGTCTTACCAGTTAATCTATAATTGGGCTTATCTTCTTTCTTTTCCAATATCAAGAACTCTTGTCACACTATCCTCTGGGGTTTATCTGAAAAACTCTATTGTACCATACTGAGTGAAGCACCATATGAAATAAGTCATACTGTACAGGCTTTTTGTGCCAAAGGAAATGCTTTTGCACCTTTTTTACTCTCAACTGCATTGCAAGGTACTTCTCTTGTGGGATTGACAACAGAATGTTTCTCAAATTTGGGATATCTTTCTCTTGAATAATCACTGAAAATGCCTCCCAGTTTAATACCTCAAAGAAAGGAGGCACATAATTATCGGAAATTATGACTGGGACACATTCATAAAAAATGGATTCAACTACTCGAGGTGTATGAACCTCGTAACCCCTGGCACAGATGCAGTACTTGCTGCTCTTCATGTACTCCCTGTAGATTTTCTTGCCTTCAATATCACGTGGCATTGGACCAAAAACTTTCATATCAGGTTCTTTATTTTCCCAGTACTGCAGCAGGATTGGTCGAACATAACCATGCATGCCTCCTGCAAAGAAGGCAAGAATATATCTTTGTGAAGGATGTCTACCTCCAAGATCTTTTACTGGGTCCTCCACAGAATGCATATATGTAACTGGCAGAGTAGTGTCCTTCCCTATTTTAAAGCCTTTCACAACATTGGCATTGCAAAGAGATCTGATGCAATTACTCATATGCTGCCTTGTGACGTGGGAGGCCTGAAATTTCATATGATACATTAATTCATCTATTAGTCAGAATATTAAGAGGCTTCATTAGGATCAGGCTTAGCTAGAGGATAGCAGGGAACAATTTAGTACTGCTCATGCTTATCATAATTTTCTTAGTAAACCCGAGGTAAATCTGGAGGCCTTCATTATGTTAGAAATCTTACACAAAATTCCTATTACCTCAACATTCCAATTAAGGCATAATCTGTAAAGCAGGTAGGGTAGCTCATGGCTTGAGAAGTAATTTTGACCAGTGCTGGTCATTGCTCCCAATCAAAAGTTCCTGCCTAGACCAAACTACAAGGTGCTTAAAATGAGCAAGCCATGGCCCAGAGCTACTTCTCCTTACAACAACAATCTCTTCATATGCAATATTATCCAACAAAACTATAAAATATAAATGATGCACAGAAAGCATACCCAGTCATGACAAGCAACAAGAAAACGATCTACCCCACCAGTTCTGTTCCAGAAACGATATTTTCCTGCAATTAAGTCTATATAGTTCTTCAGATGTTTCTCTAGATCCTTCTGACCGTGTATATTTTTTCCAGAAAGTTCAGTCCTCAGCATTTGTGAACTAAAGGGTAAGTAAAACAAGTGAGCTATTCTGGGGTCCCTCACAACAAATTTTTTATTTCCCTCTATCAGTTTCATAAACCATCCTTCTGAGGCATAAATTCCCCTCATCCGTGGCTGATGAAATATGGGCTTTTCTCCTTCCCTATAGATATAAATTCTGAGTGTATGTTCCATCAAGTCATAACTCCTGCAAGTTGGACGTATAACATATTTAGCTTGGTTAATTTCAAAGGATGAACTTATAAAAAGAGGGCACAAGACAACGTGTCTCTTCAGTCAATAAGTACGATCAAGTGGTGCCTAGTGATTTTTTCAAGTAGTTTAGAAATTTACCAACATTTTTCAATGGATTGAAAATTATCAAGATGTCAAAATATAAATATTCGTTCAATTATAATTCAGCATGGTCCTTGGAGTTGTAAAGAAAGGATTGATTCATTGACATAAATACAATTTACAGAGGGTACATCTGTCATCGGTGGTCTTCATTCTTCAAGACTCTTTTCTGCTAAGTTTCTTCTTCTTAAGCCTATAATCAAAAACTATTGAATGAAATTATTGGTTTCTCAGTGCTTGTCACAGATATTGTTGGTCTTACGGGCCACAAACAGATAATGCACTGAGTTTAAGAGAGAGCCCTCCCACCCCAAAACAACTACAAAGCCTTAGTCCCAAATTTTTTGGGTCAACTATGGATCCTCAACAGATTAGTTCAGGTTGGTCAAATATATTTTTTTCCTACATTCTATTCTATTATATTCGAAGTCATAGCCTTTGTTATTTCCTTAATTCACATCTCCTTGTTAACAACCTCAACTAATGTTATTTTTGGTCTTCCTCTACCTTTTTTTTGTTTTCTTAACTTGAATCAATTACTCTTTCTTATCGGTGCATTAATCTGGTTTACAACTAGTCATAAAGTATTAGTCTGGTTTAAACATCAATGAATCTGTACGCCTAATTCACTAAAATTTAAGAAAATTAGGCATAATAGAAAATACTATATACTGAACATATATAAATAAAAGTGAATATACCTTTTAAACGTAGAAACATTTCGAAAAAGAGAAGCATAAAGCCTTGGTGTATTCCTTATCACAGGAGCAGTCTCAATCTGTGATTTTGCGGATAGGAGTTCACGATCACGTACAGAAAACCACCTTGGTCTCTATCAATGATAAGAATTTAAGTTAAAAAATCTAGAAAACTTAACCAATTCACTGTTCATATTGAAACCTCATTGCTAGCGCCATACCACATAATGAGAAGACACATGACCGTTAAGCAATATTGAGTTCATCTGAGATATGGATATTGGCTGCTTCTCCCACCTCTTCAATACCGAACTAGAAATACTTGTCATTGTAGAATTATTGTTGAAGGTGATGGAAACAAATTGCAGTGGCTTCATCTTTCTATCCTTGGGTTGGCATCCCTCAGTTTGTTTAACATTGCATACAGAATTCTTGTCAGCAATTAATGAGTCTAAAGTCCTTGAATCTGCATCAGAGCTTCCCATGCCGTTTGTAGAAATTCTTTGTGATACAATTGACAAGATACCAGCTTGATTTTGAACATTGCTCAATGTTAACTTTGTGCTTGCTTTAGGGTCATCTTTGTCAACTGAAGCTGGATCATTGCGTTTATCTGGTTCTTTTGTTTCTTTCTCATACCCAGTTTCTTTACCAGAATCAGAAGTATCATCAGGAACAAAAGATTTATTTGATTGTGAACTGCTTAAAACTGTGGCATTGCGAACCACCATAACTATTGAAACCTTATTAGAGGGATATAAAGAAAATGTTCTGCCATAGAGAAGTGCAAAAGCAAAACACTGAGAAACGACCAAACCAGCAATTACTACGATTCCAACGATCAACAGAAGTTTCCAGATTGTTAAGTGACATAGCCGCCGCCGCCTCTGGGCAAGGACAGAAATATCCATATTATAAGACTTTGAGCTCACTTCACTAGATTGCAGAATGATCGGATATCAATCAAGCAAAAGTAGTTAAATTAATACTAGTAAAAATCATAATAGGGCTTTCCAGAACAGAAGAACAAATTAAAAGATTGGTAGGTAGAATAAAAAGAAAAAGAAAAAACAGTGATTCGCATATGGTTTGTAAAACCAATAATAAAAATCAACAGAACAATGGGGCAATGAAGCACAAACATTTCAGAAGTGGGTGCTTACTAGACAAGGAAACAATTGCAACCATTTATTTATTTCATAAAGAAAAGTTGGAGTGAGCTGAATCAAGAAAAAGTACCTGTGGCTGCGGCTGTGGAGGAGGGCCTTCTTCACTAACATCATCTTCAATCTTCATGGTTCGCCCAACCCCAAACTACCATTGCAATTCTGTATTTACTGAAGAAAGAAAGTAACAACTCTCAACTCAAGTGAAGACTGTCTGTCTACTTACTGTTACTTTTACAGTTACAGTTACAGTTACAGTTCGCTCATACCAGAAAGAAAGTACCCTTGTTGTTTCAGAATATTACGCCAAAGCCACTGACATAAACCAAAAAGACTGTTTCCTCCCTGCACTGCACTCACTCGCTCGCTCTTATTAGTACTACTGTAGTAACTAAGTATTATTTATTAAAAATTACCGTTAATTAATTCTGAGTTTGAGATGAGAGAAAGCAAAAGACCCAATCTGTCTGTGGCTGTAAATGTAATAATAATAAAATCTCTTACCTTGCGACGTCGTTTTCTTCGTCTTCTTAAAAATGGAATCAGCCTTTTTATAATGATAAATAAAGAAAAAGGGGATGCCATATTCTCAGAATCAGAAAGAGAAAAAGAAATATTATTATTATTATTATTATGGCTTTAAAATGTCCTATCCTTCTGTTCCCAATTCTGGCGCCGCCACCGGCAAACCACCGGCCATCGACGGAGGTGAGGTTCTCCCGCTGGAACAACGCCAACGCCGAGAAATTCGAAGACCTGCGTCGAGCACAGAAGGAAATCGAAGACGATATCCGCCTCCAGCGCCGCTTCAACTCTGCCACCCGAATCACCAATAATCACGAAACTGCCACTACCACTACCACTAACAACAACGAAACTTTCAAATCCATTGGCACACCTTCCTCTCCTTCCTCCCCTTCCATTCCAGGCAAGAAATCCAAGTACTCCAAAAACCCTAACCCTAGCTCCTCCGATTCCCACCCTGCCTTTCGCCAAATCCACAGAGCAACTAATCCAAGGCTACCACTTCCAGTACAAGCCCAAGCCCAAGCCCAAGCCAAAGCCAAAGCCAATGTGACCATCGCAGACGACGGCGTTTCATATATCATAGACGGAGCTCCGTTTGAGTTCAAGTACAGTTACACCGAGACGCCCAAAGCGAAGCCTATAAAGCTACGAGAACCGCCGTATGTGCCGTTTGGGCCCACCACGATGCCTCGGCCGTGGACGGGGCGGGCCCCATTGCCAGCTAGCAAGAAGAAGCTCAAGGAGTTTGATTCATTCAAGCTTCCTCCGCCACACAAGAAGGGCGTCAAACCGGTCCAGGCGCCCGGCCCATTCTTGGCCGGGTCGGGTCCCCCCCTCCGGTACGTGAAGCCCAAGTCCAGGGAGGAGATATTGGGCGAGCCGTTGAGTAAAGAGGAAATCAACGAATTGGTGAATCGGTGCATGAAAACCTCGCGACAATTAAATATAGGTATTTTTATTTTCATTTTCATTTGAATAAAATACTAGTAGTATTTATATATTTTGTTAAGTAGTTGTGGAGGTTGTTTGTTATTGTTAGGGAGAGATGGTTTGACACATAACATGTTGGATAACATACATGCTCACTGGAAGCGGCGGAGAGTATGCAAGATAAAATGCAAGGGAGTGTGTACAGTCGACATGGACAATGTGCGCGACCAATTGGAGGTGCTTTGGAATTCATGTGTGTGATATTGTCAATTGTGAATACAAACAGTTGTTAATTATGAATGATTTGACAGGAAAGAAGCTGGGGGAAGGTTATTTCTAGTAAAGGTGGGGTGATATACCTTTTCCGAGGAAGAAACTACAACTATAGAACTCGTCCCCGCTTTCCTCTCATGCTGTGGAAACCTATTCCCCCTGTATATCCAAGGCTCATTCAGCGGGTTCCTCAGGGTCTAACACTGGAAGAAGCAACTGAAATGCGCAAAAAGGGACGCAAACTTATTCCAATATGCAAACTAGGTATCTCTAGTCTACAATTTCCAATTTTGAGTGTCAGAGTATCCTCCTCCTCCTCCTCCTTTTTATTTTATTTTTGGTTTGTATGGCTCGCAGGGAAAAATGGTGTGTACTGTGACCTAGTAAAAAATGTCAGAGAGGCATTTGAAGAGTGTGAACTGGTGCGTATAAATTGTCAAGGGGTGAATGGGAGTGACTACCGAAGAATAGGTGCTAAACTCAAGGTCTGTGAAAATTCTTCTTTCTTATATTACTTCACTGTTTAATCAAAGGTTAAAAATGTTTCCCTTTATTTTTTTGACTGCAGGATCTTGTCCCATGCGTGCTTATATCATTTGAACATGAGCACATACTTATGTGGAGAGGAGGAAATTGGAAGTCTTCCCTCCCAAAACTAGATAACCATCATGAGGAAGCCCAAAAATCCAATCTCAATGATGCGACTTCTGTTGAATTGCCCTTAGAGGGCCGACAAGTATCACTGAAAGATGAGATTGAAACCGGCATGTCACCTATGGACACTGTAGATGTGGGAGTAGAGGCAAGTGAGGATCTATCCTCAATAGAAAATGTTAAGCCATCTGTTGGTGCTGATGCGGCTTCAGATGTGAGGAACACATATGAAACTGAAACCTTATCCGATATCACAGGCTGTTCTGATGATGGACCACAACCTAGGAGGAATGGCTGCAATTGTGAAACCATGTTGGTTTCCACCAATGTGGATGATAATTCAGAGCCTATGAGCAATAAATCCGGAAGTGATGCTATATTGGATAAAGCAGGCTGCACTTACAAAGGACTTCAGACAATAACAATGGGATATGGCATCAATGCAGGAACCTTAGGGATCACTGGAAGTAGGGTGGAAGCCCTTCTAGTGGATCCTACTACTTATGACAAGCTGCTAGATGTTTCAGAAGAGGCTGATCTCAATAAGCCTGCAAGGTTGAGTGCACCCTGCATGGCGGGAGTTCTCCTACTGCAAAAGCAAGCTGTTGAAAATGGGAGTGCAGTTATTTTGGATGGTTCTTCCTTGGATGCGGATGTTATTTATCAAACAGCAGTTACCTTTGCCCAGTCTGCCCCACCTGGTCTTGTTTTTAGGCATCGACCAAGAAAGGTAGCAGTTCAAAAGCTTAAGGAGGTAGTGGGACAAGAAACTGGAGATTTGAAAGTGATGAATAACATACGAGATCCCTCAGGAAAAAAAAGCGAGAACAAGAGTTCTAATGTCAAAAGACACAATGATTTTGATGAACTTTATCGAGATGTAGTACCACATGGAAGCTTAAGAGTAGATGAACTTGCTAAACTATTGGCATAAAGGGTGTGTTCTGAGATGTAAAAATTATATAAATTTTGTTGCTCAATCCAAATTTGAAAGAATGGACGAAAAAATAAACCAACCAGAAAATTTTGATAGCAAGCCCGACTCATAGTCTTATAATTGCACTTACTTATATCACACACGCACATACACACACACACACATACATATATATATGTATATATATGTTAGACATCTCCCAGAGGTCCTACATATACACATTGATATCCAATCCTCGAAACTTTTTAAATTCAACACCAGGTTTACATAATTTACGAAAAATTAATGCATTCAAAATACGTAAGTATGCTTCCAAGAAACAATTTCAATTTGTATCAATAAAATCAGGAAACATTTTCCTAGAAAAGTTTAAACTTGTCCTCCAGATTTTCCGTTCAAGTCTGTGGCTTCCTCACCTTCATTTACTATATTCTTCCAGAACCAGTGAGTTTTCCAGAGAAGATATATCTCCTCAATTGGAACTTGCTTTGTTTCTGGCAAGAGGAAGTAGATGAAGCTACTCATGATGAGAATTAATCCAGCAAATAGCAAGAAAATTCCATATTGCAGATGACACAGCGCCGCAAGGAAGCACTGCGCTATCAATGCTGTGAATAAGAGGTTGACACAGACCACAACACTCTGACCAGCGGACCTTGTCTCTAATGGGAAGAGCTCGCTAGGAACTAGCCACCCGAGAGGGCCCCAAGACCTTCCATAACCCAAGACAAACAAGCAGATCACAATAACAAGAAAGATGCCGATTCCTTTTGGGAGGACTTCTCCTGTTCCAAACTTCAAAGCCAGAGTTATTGACACACACACCTGCAGAGATCAAACACACTTGTGTAAGTACTTAAGCCAGTGACGTTTCTTTAGAAAAGAGTTGAGGGACAAAAAACATGAAAGTGCAATTACCAAGCAGATCATCATTTCACAACCAGCTTCTAGGAAGAAAGCTCTTCTACCAAACTTATCCACCAATGCCATTGATATAAGTGCACCAACAACAAGTGCTCCGCTGGTGAAAATGGACGAATATAGAGATGCCCCTGAGCCAAAACCCAAGCTTTGGAATATGACAGGTGCATAGAAGAGTATAGAGTTCATGCCAGTGAGTTGTTGGAATGCTGGGATCCCCAAAGCCCCTATTACCAACTGGGGACGATTCCTCCTTGCTAGGAGATTCCTGAATGGGTTTTTCACTGCTCTTGCTGCATTGCTTGCATCAATGAGATCAGCATACTCTGCGTCAACTTTGTTGGTACCTCTGACTTTCTCCAATACAATTCTTGCTTCTTCTAATCTGCCTTGTTCTACAAGACTGTTGGGGGTCTCAGGAAGGAAAATACCCCCAATAAACATAAGAGTTGCTGGGACTGTAGCCAAACCAAGAGATAATCTCCAGCCCCATGGATGGATCTTTTCAGTACCATAGTTTATTAAGTTTGCAATCAGAATCCCCAAGCAAGTAGTTAATTGAAACAGTTGATTAACTGCTCCTCTGACTTTTGCAGGAGCCATCTCTGAAAGATACAAGGGAACAGCCTGTACCATCAGAAGAAAGCAGTTTGTGAATGAGAAGTTGCTGCAATACACACACACACACACATATATATATTTCAAGTTTCTTTGTTAATTCTTCTATATAAAAAAAATAATAATAAAAAAATAATAAAAATAAAAAGTTTCTTTGTTAATTGTTGAGAATCAGGCTTACTTGATTTCCAAATCCAATGCCAACACCAAGTAAGATTCTACCAATTATCAGCATTGGAATGTTCACCGAAGCAGCATTAACTACTGCTCCTAAGAAGAAACTGGTTGCACCAACAAGGATACTGCTTCTCCTGCCCCATGTTCTGGTTACATGGGAAGCTGCAAATGTGGAGACTAGGCCCGCAAAGTATAGAGAGGATGTAAAGAGAGTGAGGATCTGATTGTCATATTTACAGTAATCGGTTTCATTGAGATGTTTTTGCTTCCTTCTATAAATGGATGGGAAGAAATCCTTAAGGAAATCATCCATGGAAGTTACTCCACCTGAAATCAGCATAAAGCATTTCAATTCCTAATGTTATATGGGAAGAGTTTCTTTCCTCTTTTCCTTTTTCCCCTCATGTTGTAAACTGAAAAATAAAGTATCTTTTTTCTTTCTGTATTGTAAATAGGAATTAAGAAAACAATGACATTCACATACAATAGAGAGTGTGGTATCTATCTCCCCAAGCATGGGAAATAAAGATCCTTACAGATCTGTTTTGTTTGTTTTGATAAAAAAAGAATTCAGTAAAAGGGATATGTGCAACGGTAAGTGAGGCTGCACGTCATGAAGCTATTTTGAAGGTCTTTAACACATGAACTAGCTATTCCAAACCTACTTTCTGGAAAATGGAATCCACAAGATCATAATGTAGCTGCCATTGTGTTCCAATAATATTCCTATGGTTTTGGTTCAGAAGATGGAAAAATGGAATTACTGATAATTAATATGATTTATTTATTTTGGTTTAAAAAAATGAGACCATAGAAAAGGTAGCTTGTAATGGATGCATTAACTCTTATGGCCATATCACAGAAGAATTTTTTTTTTTCTTTTTTAAGAAAATATTTGAAGGAATTAATTTTTATTAGTAGTATATGCCTATATGGATAGGCACGATAATTTTTTTAAATAGAAAAATCATGAAATATTTTTAAAATCATAGATACACATAATTAGTTATGTAAAATATTAATTATAAAAATTATTAATGTTGGATCAATACACACACACATGTATATATATATATATATAATAATGATGTAGCAAAAAAAAAAAACTTGTAAGAGAGCAACTTCAGGGAAAAAAATTGAAACAAATTCATAGAGTGGTAATTTGCCAAAAAAAAAAATTGAAGGGTTTCCAGTGGAAAATCCGAGGCACTACCCTTTTTCTTTACCCACATTTTCTCTTCTACCAATCGAGAGAAAAGAAAAACATAATTCATGCTCCATTTTCCTTCCCCTCTCTCTCTTCACCCCACCATGTGCCTCCAACACCAAAAGGAGGCTCAATTTTTTTTTTTTTCTTTTTTCCCAAATCTCTCAAGTCAAAATTTCAAATGAATCTCACTAGTATCACCAACCTTTATATGATTTAAAAATCTATGATTTGTTTGGGTGATATTGACTAATATCATGATGTTAATTACAATTATTATCATTCTCTTTTTTGTGCTTTACTTTCTAATTATAAAAATAACAATAATGCAAACAATATCATCAACAGCGAAAACAACATAACCCATATGTTTTATAAGAATGAAAACCCAGAACAAAAGAACAGGCCAAAAGTTTTAACATAAATTGTGAGTCAATGAAACGAAAGAACCAAAAAAAAAAAAAAAAAAACTCACCTGAAACACCAAGATCATACCCAAAAAGAGACCCTCCAAGAGCTGCAATTATGCAAGCAAAGACGAAATATCCAGTAATTTTGTACTCATACAGATGGGCCCTCTTAAGAGCGCTTTGATCTACTGCAAATCCACCTGCCATCTCTCAAGAGTTTCTTGAGGATCTTTACCTTTGCAAAGTATCTGTTTTTATATGAACAGAATAGTTCAGAATGTATGTTTATATAAACACTGACAGCTAAGAAAAAACATCACAGCAAGAGTCAATCAATCAAATAAGGCCAATTAAAGAAACAAAGCTAGTATTTAAATTTCAAACCCATTGATTGATTATATATGTAAAACAAAAGTAATAGGAAAGATAAGAATATGCGTATGACAATAACATGCATTGACTATATGCATTTATTTTTCAGGAAAAAAAAAAGGAAAAAAGACTACATGTATTTATTTAATTTATCATATAATTTAATGCATATAAAAAACATATTCATTTTCATGGAATCTTTGGTAGTACGTTACCAGGATTTACACAAACAAATAAATAGAGCTAGCGAAACAAGGACACCCCCACTTCAATGCCAGCGGGAAGAAATCCTTATCTTTGCAAAATAGATGCTTCTTTCCTCAGCTTCAGAGACATTTATATTGGTCACAATGATTTAAACAGACTAATCGGATGGATATATTTAGACATAGCTGTGCTGTTCTTTCCCTCTCTTTCTCTAAATACCATTCTCTCACAGTTGTGTTCTTCCTCTAAATTATCTTTTTTTCCCCTATAATTTAGCAGAGATTTCGGTTCACACAATCACACTGCCAATCCGCTCTAATTTTGTTAGTGGATAAGAAGAGATTACACAATTAAATGTACACACCATTGATCCTAACCTTCTAAAATTCTTAAGCTAACGTCGTATCCCAAGATGAAAATAAATAAATACAATTCTAAGATTAAATGAATGGCTTAGATTTTGTCACAATCATTATTATTTTTAAAGAAAATATACTTTTAAAAAAAAAAAAAGTGTTAACTCTATATTATTTTCAAGGATAATAACTTCACATGACATAGTAGGGTCACCACCATACACAATATGGATAAAAAAAGATAAGACCTGTGACTAATCCTGTTTTTCAGTTGACAATTTGTTTAAAAAAAAAAAAAATTACTTGGAATGCCAATCTTATCCACCTTGTTTAAGTATTTGCCAGTTGCCAAGTTGTCATGGTCTAGCATTTTTAGTTGTATTCAAACATATCCTAAACTCTATCAAAGATAGATATGGCTAAAACCTAAATTTGGGATTCAAAAGTTTTGACCGAGTTACTGATGCATGATATTGTTGAAAAGGTCTCTTTTTCTTTTAATATATATATATATATATAACCCCTGTCTCTTTGTTCGCTTGCCGCAAATACAACATCATGTCAACGATCATTGCACCCCAAGTCCAAAAACAGGAGCTACAGAAAGTTCTACCATTATTATAATATAATCATCACAATCCTATAATATTTTGATATGATCACAATCCTATATAATACTAGCCTCTAAGCATATGCATTACTTATACTCAAAGGCTCTTCTATTTTTTTTAGGTAAAAGTTACGTATATTATAATTTATATATATATATATATATATATATATATATATATATATATATATATATGTGTAAGGACCAGTTTGGATTCCTAGCCCAAAGGTGTGAACGGATTTCGGCCCAAAAAGCTCAAAATAATGAATTTGTAGAGAGATGAGTTAGAAAATTGGGTTTTAATTAATCAAACAACAAATTGAGTAGATTCATGGTGAAAGACTAAAGATGGACGATTATAGAATAAACAATAAACGTTCTTGGCAATATTCGATGAGACTGGTTCTTATATAATGATCTTAAAGAGAGTTACAAGTTTGATTCTAGATGGGTACAGTGTTTTTCCCTTACTTTTCCGATCCCCTTTTTCTCGCTACCTCCCTTTCCTTTTATACTCCTCCTTTTTGTCCCTATCTTTCATGTATATGCCAGATGGTTGATTTTGATACTTGTCCCATCAGCATCTCTCATAAGTTTTTATGTAGTAGCTGTAAAGCTGAAATTCATTGTTCATGTATCACCTCCATATTAATGCGGCCAGGGAGTTAGCTGCAGCGCATTTAATGCAGAGGTAGCAGCTTTTTTCTTGGATATTTTAGGATCCTTCCATGCCTTGAGCTTCCATAGTGCTTATCTATAGCAATTAAGTATTTCTGTGACGTTTTTTCGGATAACAGACCATCTCTACGGACCATGGCCTCAGTCAGCCGAGGTGACACTTATTCTTGGCACGACCCTTTAAGTCGTTTATGATCTAAATTTACTTTTTTGTTCGTTAATATGGTCCCTTTTGGCATCGTTACTCCCCTCTCGGACACTTTTAGTCCTCGGCTTGGGCCTTAGGTCCATTATAAAAAATGTGTAATGGACCTCTAGGCCCAATACCGCTACAATATATATATATATATATATATAAATAAAAGTTGGGCTTAGAAGCCGTAGTTACGTCAAATGGCTTCACCAAATTGCAGAAATATTTTTAGATTTTTCAATAAATTCATTCACTAAAGTTTTTAGATAAAAACAAATTTTTTTTGATCTTTATCAACAACTTTGGATAAAGTAACAATATGTGCTCTAATGAACTTCTTCTTTAAAAAAAAAAAAAAAAAAAATTATAAAGTAACAATTTTACTAGGTTATGTTAGTATTTATTTATTTATTTTTTGGAATAAACATTTATCCTACATCATCTATTTCCTAATAATAAAGTAACAAATTTAAAAGTATTATTTTTTCTTCTCAATTTTTTTTTTCTTTTGGAATAAATAACAAAAAATAGTTAATATTTATTAACTTTAATGTAAACTAAACTAAAAAAAATAAATAAAAAATCTAATAACATTAACTATTATTTTGGGATAAAGTAAAAAAAAAAAAAAAAAAAAACTAATATGTAATTAACATAAACTTCTTAATTACGTAAACTCATTTTTCTTGCTGTTCTTATCAAGTTATCAACTTCTTCACAACTTAAAATTATCTAATATAAAAGTGGGGCTATATATACTGTTTGGTATATTTTCCCTTTTCCTATCATATGATTTCTTGATGTATTCTTTCATTCTCATACTTACCTTACCTATGAAACTTGCATGTATGTATTTGCCTTCTTCTTTTGTTTTTTCATGAAATTCTCTTCTTTATTTATTTTTTCATCAAATTGAATATGTTTTGTGTGCGGGTGGCCTTTTGTTTAAGTTATTTTTGTTAACTTTGATCTAATTTATATGCTTATTATGGTCTTCAGAATCAATTGTATATCTTTCATGAAAACTAACAAATTAATTTTAATAAAAATCTTATTTAGTTTTTGAAAGATCTGTTTTCCAATATGTTTAGATCCCACAAGTAGCCATGAGACCAAGATTTGAGCATCCAAAACTATGATAATGAACATCACTCCATAAAGAATGGAGATAGAAAATTGATTAAATATAAAAAGGGTGAAGTAAAAACAATGGATATTTAAGGTGATGTGAAATCTCCATGACTTCGTTGCCTCCTCCTTGTTGTCAAAGCTAATTCAATTTTCATGTGAGTATCTTTACTTTAACTCTAATTCTAGATTTTTTTAATGTTTAGAAATTAATATTGTTTGTAATTATTGAATTCAGATTTTCTTTGTGCCTATATATTTATTTGTGTGTTATTGTAAATTTTTCTCTCAATTTTTTTAAATCTTATAAATTTGGTTAGTTTTAATTTGTAAATTCGGGATGATTGCTTGGAGTTAGAGTAAAAATAATTATTATCATCATTCATGCAATAGTAGGGTGTTAGATGTTGATATTAATTTTATGCTTATTTACATTAATTAACACAAACATCATAGCATGTTTAGTGTTGATATTAATTTGACACTTTGAGATGCAAGCGCTTCATTATAATTAAATATAAATGTTATTATGCCGGTATGTTATAATTATTATTTGTTGTTCCTCACCATATTTCACCTTAATTGGTATTTGAATAAGTAAAAGTTATCTCTTAGTCCAATCGGGTGTAGCATTTCTCTTCAATAATTAATTAGTGTTTCTCAATAAAATAATTCATGTTATAAGTTTATAACCAAAACCGTGCAAAGCCCGAACTGTTTATTACTAAAAGCTTTTAGAAATTTAAAACTTGCCGTAATCTTTAAAATATTTTTACTATTTTATTTGTTATTAAATTTAATTATATTATCAAAATATATATATATATATATTAAAATTTATATATAATTCTTTTATTAAGTCGTGCATCGCACAGGCATAATACTAGTATATATATTTCAAACAAATAAAAAGGATAAATTTTAGAGATATTTTGAACGTGTATTTGAAAGTGATGTACTTCTATAGAGAAAAGTTTGGATAGGAAATATAAGATAAATTTGAGTGAGAAAGAATGCTAAATTTTAGGAGTTTTCTTAGTTATATATATATATATATATTTTTTTTTTTTTTTTTTTACAAGATAGAAATTCTGCTTTAGTATAATCTAAGTGTATATGTTTGTGAAACTCTTCTCAAAAACTTGAACCTTAGAATTTACCTCCCACATCCCTCAAGTACTTATACTTGAGAAGTGACTATAGCAACAAGAGTGCGCAGTGGTTATTTTAATTTTTTAAATGAGGGTTTTTACTTTTATTCAAATGAAAAATGAAAAAAAAAGCTAAATTTTAGGGAATAAAAAGATGAAAGTAAAGGAAACAAATCCTAAATTTTAGGATTTTTCTTTTTGAATTCAAAATGAAATTGTTATTTGACATTTATGACCCTATTTCTAAGAGAAGTTACATTTCATTAATGAGAGTATTTTTGAACCACATAAAAGTTCAATTCAAAGAGGAGAATCCTCTTATAGACAGTATAGATAATCACAATTCCAATTGTTAATAAGGAATAATATGATATCTACTTTTTTCTTTTTAATATATAATCATTTTTTTTTTTATGATACCTACTTAATTAGTGTAATACAAAAGGTGTATAAGTGTAACATAATAACTTCTTGCCCAAACCCCATTAATTAATTAATTAATTAATTAATAAATAATAATAATAATAATAATCTATATATATATATATATATAGTTGTAAATCACAACTTTACATGAAAGAATAGTGGGACTGTAAGAGACCTACAATTCCCTACTTGAGAAGACCGGTGAATATGCAAATGTGGCTAAAGCAGCCATTAAGAAAATGAAGAGAGCAGAACAAGTCTACAAGAGTCTTTTAGTCCGATACAAGTAGACTAAGTGTGAAGTCGAGACGCTGAATAGAGAGTTGATCGAAGCATATTCAAAGATAAATTTCTTGAGCTTGTGTGATTCAAGCTAATGCTAAAGTAGAGTTGGTTTCCTCTAAGAAGCTTGATGAAGTGCTTGCTCATCAAAAACCCTTTTTCTGAAAAAAGCGATTGGGATACATTGAAGAGAGCAGTTCGAGTGTGAANAATTAAAAAATATTAATTGATGTAACATTGTTTTGAATTACATCATGTGCAACTTGAATTCAACCCATTTTTATAAAATGTTTTTCTTTTCTTTTTTTATTTTTATAAATGAAATTAGATAATTGAGTTTTTAGTATGAGTATGTATTTTTTTAGAAAATGTTTGTTACTTTTCTAACAAGAACAATAAATTAAACTTTATTTTTGAAGTGAGAAAAAACTCTCAAGCAAAAAAATCAACTCTTCTCCATTTCTCTGCTCCCTCTTTGTTTGGGAGACTCTCCTTATCCTATCTCCCTCTTTACTCATCCAAACTTAAACAATCCAACTCCAACGCAACCCACAACTATTCTCATATCAAATTAACGCAACCCACTACATAGTATTCTCTGTCTTATTGAGTTTGTTAGCATTAGAAAAAATAGGTTAAAAGAAAACTACATTTGATAAATGGAAAATCCTATTTAAACTATGGTTATTTATTAGGAGTTGTTTTATACTAAAATTATATAGAACACAATTATATCTCATACCGTGTGAAACAAAGGAAGCCAAGAGGCAATGTGAAATTATTGAAATGAAGCCAAGAGCTACGTGGACATAGAGAAGTATTTATTTTTATCACTCACTTGGTATTAATTAAAATTTAAAAATTATAAATGAAAATTGGAATGTTTGAAGATGAACTTCAATAGGGAGGGCAACTAATTTTGATAGTATCTAGTTTATCAAAAACTTAAATTTTACAAATTATTGCAACATTAGAATAACAAGCCTTTTTTTTTTTTTTTAAATCTTAGTTGGAAAATTAATTTCATACTTGGATTTTCAATTTATATTGATTATATTAGTTGGTTTACACGATATACATTTTATAAATATTTTTAATTATACAAGAGGTGTGATAATTTTTTGGCACCAAAAATTAGAAAATGTTTCTTTAGTTCATTTTTAAAATCGCTACCAAAATTAGGAAAATAAGATAATTTTTCAAAAAATATTTTTTTAAAAAATCACTAGAAAGATGTTAACATTGAAACAAACAGAGCATGATACTAAATTCACAATACACTTACCAAACACAAAATTTAAAAGTAAAATCCACCATTTTAATATTTTAAAAGCAAAAAGCAGTTTTTTAAATTAGAGTAATGTTACATATAAAAAAAAAATTGGACAAAATTTTCACACATGAGCCAACCAAAATTTTCACAAACTAAAGCCTTCTTTTTGTTATACTTCTTCCCGGCAAACGGAAACAAAACCCTCTACAGTCTGTGCCTTTTGTACCAACACTTCATTCTCTTCATTTGGCTGAGGCTGACAACGAAACAATGTCAGACTATTTCCCAAATGTTCTTATCGTCGATATCCTCTCACGGCTGCCGGTGAAGTCACTCATCAGGTTCAGGTGCGTTTCTAAGTCCTGGTTCTCTTTAATTTCCAGCCATGACTTCAACACAGAGCACCACAATCGGACTCTCTCAAACACCACCAAAGACTCACCCTACCTTCTCTTTAGTCATTACGATCTAAAAATGAAGAAAGTGCGCTTCGCTTTGCTCTCTTCTGATGACCCATTCCCTCTTAAACATTTTTCCAAACACTTCCCGGACACTCCCAATCGGCGTATTCTTATGAAACAAGCGCAAAAGAGAGGGTTTTTCGCATACCCATCAGATTTTGTAGAGTTACCTTGCCCATACCAGAGCCCTATGAACAAATTGTTCATAGCTGGTTCATGTAATGGCCTAGTTTGTCTGGCGGATGATGCTCCCAGTGGCGACCATGTCACTTTTCTAATTCTCTGGAACCCTTCTATTCGTAAAGCCATATCCCTTCCTCCAAGCCCTGTTGTTAATGTCCCAGTTTTTTATAAGGCTGTGGACCATCTTGGGTTTGGCTATGACCCCATAACTGATGATTACAAATTAGTGAGACTTGTGTACCTTCAAGGTGGCTTTAGTCATAATGAATATGAAAGAGATCCACCCATAGTTCAAATTTATACGCTTCGCACTGGTGCGTGGCGCACCATTTCCGGCCGTGGTTCTCGGTTTATTATTGTAGAGCAGTTCTCTTCGGTGTTTGTGAATGGGTCGGTCCACTGGTTCGCAGAGGACGACAATGACAGTGACGATGATGATGATGATGACGACGACGACGACGTCGATGTTATGGTACGCAATATGATCATCTCATTTGACATAAAGGATGAGGTTTTTCATGAAATGGCTGTGCCTAAGTGTCTTGAAGGAAGGTTGAATTTGAACATGAAGGTCGCGGTGCTTGGTGGGTTGCTTGCACTTGTCCCCTGTAACTCTAATCTATATTTTTCAGACTACTGTTACTCAGTTTGGGTGATGAAAGAGTATGGAGTAGTGGAATCTTGGACCAAACTATATGATATTAAGGTTGGCGAAAAATTAGAGAGTGTGGTAGGTTTTACAAAGAATGGTGAAGTTCTAGTGAGTAAGGCTGGAAAGTTGCTGTCTTTCAATCCCAGTAGCCAACGAACTTTGAATCTTCACATTCATTCTGCATATGCATCATTTTATTTGGATACTTACATGGAGAGCCTTGTCCTATTGAATGTGGAAGATGGTGTTTTGCGAAAGTGGGCAAATTCACCGAGTACTAGTAAGGGAAGAGGTGAACATGAAGAAAAAGGCAAGACAAGGTATGCTAGTTTTGCTTTGTTGTATTAGCAGTAACACAATATTGAGTTTTCCACAAGTTTTTGTTCTGGTTTTGGGCTATGTTTTTGAGACTGATGGGCTTATTGATAATCAACATAGAACTCATATAGAATCATAATTGAGCCGATTATAATTTTTGTTGATAATTGAGTCGATTACTGTGATAACCTTGCATCTTATAAGATTAAAGCAACAAATTATGAAGGGCCCAACAGTGTCTTCATCTTCATTTCCTCAATGAGTATCTATTTTCTATTGTTAACATTGGCATATGCTGTCTCTTAAATGGGTTTACTTCCTTTCCAGGTTGGGGCCAGTTTTAAGCAAGCAGGAAAAGGTAAGCTATCAACACAAGTTCTGTAATTATTTTTAATAGTTGGTTACATCTTTGTTTATCATTGACAGATGTTGTCCTTTTTATTGTACTTTTGCCTTTGCCCATTGGTGTGAAGGCAACTCCACTCTTGTTATGTATTCACACTCTTGAAGCCTTTGTGTTGGATTTTCCCTAAAACTTGATTAAAGAGTATGTAAGGCTATGTTTGGTTTACTAATTTCCATCACTCAATTCTCAAATTTTGTAGGCCTGCCCCACCTCAAGTTTGCTTGTTTGGTTTAGTTTTTGTTCTCAATTCCCATAACTTATTACTCAAAAAATTGAGTTAAAATCATGGAAACTGAGAGCACATTTTGTGAGTTTTCGGGTTATAAGAAGTAAGAACTAAGTTACAGTGGCAAACTTGTAAAAAAAATCAAACCGCTGGGACACACACTCATGACTTGCCTCTATCAAGTTAGACCACACTTAGGAGCCCCAATGGCTCTTTTGGAGTTGCTGAAAACTTAGTGAAGTCTCATTACTCCAAGCACACACACTCTACTCACCTCAAAGGACTTTTGCCCTGCTCATTGCACACACAAATTAGATATCTCATCTCTCTGGGTCTTGCATCCAAAGAAGGGCTCCTCCCTTCAATCTCTCAGTGTATTGGTCTCTCGGTCTTCCCTATCAAGCTCTCTTTGATCTCTTGGTCTCTCATCTCTCTCAGCTGCAGTGTTTTCGGACATCTGAGTTTAGGTGAACACAAATCTCTCTCTCTCTCTCTCTCTCTCTCTCTCTCTCTCTCGCTCTCTCTCTCTCTCNAGGTCAACTGAAATGCATTTCCGGAAAAGCCTATTTTCAAAGCCAACCAAACAGCCTATTTTACGGAAAATGATTTCCTGAAACCATTTACACCAAAAACAAACGGACCCTAAATGGCCAAATAAGATGGCGGGAGAGCCCACAAGGCGCAATCAGAACTTTTATTGCCAATATTACAAAGACCACGGACATACCACGGAGAGCTGCAGGAAACTCTAGAACTATCTGGACCAGTTAGAGCCCACGAGATGCAATCAGAACTTTTATTGCCAATATCACCAAGACCACAGACATACCACGAAGAGCTGCAGGAACCTCTGGAACTATCTGGACCAAATGGTCCAAGAAGGAAAGTTGAAGCACCTTCTGCATCACTCCAATGGTCATCAAGGCCAGATCCATCAGAAGTCCCAGAGAGATACTGCCCTAGGGCCGCCCGTAGGGACGATCAATGTGATCTTGGCTGTGCTAGGAAGAACAGGCACGTGCCCATCACGAGTGTTATTTGTGGCCCAGCTGCCTGCCAAGGAGTCTCAACTAGAGCCGAAGATGGCCAGAATGAAGTCTCACCCAATCCTGAACTTCTCGAAAGAAGACAAGATTGGAACCACCCAGCCCTATGATGATGTGTTGGTGATCACTCTCAGAATCGGGGACTACGATGTAAAAAGAGTGATGGTGGATGGCAGCAGTGGGGCCAAAGTTATGTACCCATACCTCTACAAGGGGCTGAGCTTAAAACTGGAAGATTTAACGCCCAATAGCTCTCCTTTAATGAGTTTCGACGGGAAGCTTGTTATCCGAAAGGGCATGATTAGGCTACCCATCTAGACCGGCCCAAAGATAGTGGAGGTGAACTTTATCGTAGTGGACACCTACTCTCCATATACATCCATCGTCGGTAGGCCCTGGCTCCATACCTTAGGGGCTGTTGCCTCCTCCTTGCATTAGAAAGTGAAATTCCCATCCAGAGATCAGGTCCTCGAGGTCCGTGGTTGCCAATCCACAGCAAGGCAGTGTATGGTGGCCGCCATTTCACATCGGCTCAATGCGGAGTCCTCGGCCTCTACTAAAAAGGACTTATAGCAATCAAAGGCCTTGGTGTCGCCTCCTGATAGCGCTGCCGATAGGGCAAAGTGTGAAGATCTAGAAAAGGTGGTCATTGGTGATGACCTAGAGAGGTTCTTCTAGGTTGGAGCTCAGCTGCCCCTTCAGGAGAAGGAAGAGTTGATTGGGTTTCTCAAAAGAAATATAGACGTGTTTGCATGGGATGCTTGTGATGTTCTAGGGATCGATCCAGCTTTTATCTGTCACCATCTCAATGTCAACCCATCCATAACTCCTAAGAAGTAGCCACTTCAGTGCCCATCAAGAGAGCACGCCGATGCGATTAGAGACAAGGTGAAGAAGCTTAAGCGTGCAGGAGCCATCAAAGAGGTTTTTTACCCTAAATGATTGTGCAACACCGTGGTGTCAAGAAGAAAAGTAGAAAATGGCGGGTTTGTGTAGACTTCACAAACCTGAATAAGGCATGTCCCAAGGACTCATTCCTCATACCTCGGATAAACTAGTTGGTGGATGCAACTGCGAGCCATCCTAAAATGAGCTTCTTAGATGCCTTTCAAGGCTATCATCAAATACCACTGGCCATGGAGGATCAGGAGAAGACAACCTTTGTAACACCCATTGGGAACTATCACTACAAGGTGATGCCGTTCGGTCTGAAGAATGTAGGGTACACTTACCAAAGTATGATACGAGGATGTTCGAGCTGTAGCTAGGCAAGAACATTGAAATCTATGTCGTGAAACCATTGGAGTGATGCAGAAGGTGCTTCAACTTTCCTTCTTGGACCATTTGGTCCAGATAGTTCCAGAGGTTCCTGCAGCTCTTCGTGGTATGTCTGTGGTCTTGGTGATATTGGCAATAAAAGTTCTGATTGCATCTCGTGGGCTCTAACTGGTCCAGATAGTTCTAGAGTTTCCTGCAGCTCTCCGTGGTATGTCCGTGGTCTTTGTAATATTGGCAATAAAAGTTCTGATTGCGCCTTGTGGGCTCTCCCGCCATCTTATTTGGCCATTTAGGGTCCGTTTGTTTTTGGTGTAAATGGTTTCAGGAAATCATTTTCCGTAAAATAGGCTGTTTGGTTGGCTTTGAAAATAGGCTTTTCCGGAAATGCATTTCAGTTGACCTTAAAAAATAAGCTTTGACCATGGAAATTCATTTCTGTTCCTATTTTCACTTCAAATGGTTTCCAGACCGAGAGAGAGAAGGACCAAGTGCAAAGAGAGAAAGAAAGGACTCACACGCAAACATAGAGAGAGAGATCGCGAACCCAGACCCACGATTGTCGCACCACCGACGAGATCGTCAAACCCGAGATCGCGAACCCAGACCCAAGAACTGCGAGTCGCACCATGCCAATTGTACCAGCAAGTTGCACTACGCCGTGAGTCGCACTGTGAACCCACGAACTGCTAGTCACACCGCGCCGATCGAACCCAGTCGCCTCACACGCCTTCTCCTTCGCCTTTGCCTTCAAACCTAGTTGCCTCACCGCAACGATCTGACCAAATTTGATGATTTTTTTTCTTTGGTTTTGTTTCTTTTGTGGCTTTTGATTGCCAGAGTTTGCTGTCGTGGGTTGAATTGGAGTTTCGGTGGTGTGTGGTGTTGTTTCGGTGGTGGGTATAAATTTCGGTTGTTATGGGTTGAAATTTTCTGTAATAAAATGTGTTTGGATGCTAAGAAAATGACTGAGAAAATATGAAAAATTTGTAGGAAAATAGCATTTTTAGAATATTACCAAACACCGAAAATTATTTTCTGGACTATTTTTCATTGCACAACCAAATAGCCTGAATACATTTTCCTTTCCCGAAAATAGCATTTTCGGAAAATATTTATTTTTTGGAAAATATTTTACACGAACCAAACGAATCCTTAAAGTATGGCTCATTCTTGATTTTCTCCAACACCTGATGTACTGGTTCTCAGAATACGGCATTGACAGCTTATGTGTTTGATGCTCCAGATTGTCCCACGAAATCTCTCCTCGGGCGGTTGCTGTTATAACGGTTCGACCTGAAATCCCTCCTCTCCTGAGGGATAGCCTTCTCTTTTCCCTTGCCTTACAAATGGTCTTCCTCTACTCGTTTATACTTATCGATCTAATCCATTAATTGGCGCACACTGGTGACAGGCTTACTAGTCAAAGACTTCCTCAAGCCATGCTCAATGAGGAGACTATTTTTGAAGGTGCTGATGGCAACATCATCAAAATTGCCATCCATTTCATTATACATCTCCCAGTATCTATCCGAGTAGGTCTTTAGGGTTTTTCCATTGTCCATGGATAAAGACAATAACACACTCAAGGGCCGAGGGGCTCTGCTGTTTGTAACGAAACGGGAACCTAAGGCTTGGGTTAGCTGCCTGTACAAACCTATGGAATTCTTCTTTAAGCCATTGAACCACCTCATCGTCACCGGTCCCAAGCTAGATGGGAAAACCTTACACATTAGTGCCTCATCTTTAGAGTGGATGGCCATCCTTTGGTTAAACTAGCTCACATGCTCCACGGGGTCTGTTTTGTCGATATAGATGGTGAAGGTTGGTTGCTAGAACCTTCAAGGAAGTGTAGCCCGTTCTATGTGGTGTGTGAAGGGTGATTTGGAGAGTTGATCTAGTGCCCTGCTCATGGCGTCGCTCCCTAAGCCCCTAAGGGACGGGCTTTTACGTTTACGCCTCTAGTAGTGCTCTTCTTCGTGAGAGAATGTCTCACTTTGAGGTGCTCTTGATCTTCACCTATAGTCATCATTGCTTTCATCATCGAAGGGCATGTCAGGGTTAGAATGAGGCCACCTTCGTTGTGCATGGTGTAGCTTTCTCTTCAAGTCCTCTATCTCTCGTTGCATGGCCTGATTATCATTCTGTTTATGGGATGCGTGGCTCCTAACTTCTTCTTGTTACATGACCCGGTTGTCATTTTGTCTCCGGAGTACGTGGCTCCTAACTTCTTCTTGTTACATGACCCGATTGTCATTTTGTCTCTAGAGTTCGTGGCTACCTATACGAGAGTGGCTTTTGCTGGTTTGAGTGGTGTGCACACTTCCCTCCCGAAACCTTCCATTCTCTTCGTTTCAAGTGCGCTATGGGTTGGGAAAGTTACCCTATTGCTGGGATCTAGCCGGTTCAGGCTCATGGGGGCCTTCTTGATGAGGGCTTGGTCCTACCATGCTTGATTGTTGTCCTTACTAACACACAAGTTCTTCTTACAAACGATGCCAATTGTAGAGACTGGGTTTAAGCACTTCTGCTACTGGAAGAGCGAACTCAAGCCCAACTAGCCCAATACAATAGATTTCTAGAAAGTGGGTTAAAGAGCTAGGTCTTAATAAGGGATACAACAACTAGGCACGGCTATGGGTTGATTTGAATAAGAAGAACATGGGTTTAAAGTATGAAATTCTGTTCTCGACCCTCATCTGAGGAGCTTGCAGTTCTTATTACTTCTTCGATGCTTGGTTACAAGGACTTCAAAGACCATACAAATGGCTACTGAGTTTTCTTTTCCTCTTTCCTTCCCTCTTTTTTTCCTGATTCCCCTTCTTTGAGGATCTCTTACATTATATACCCCCTTCTAGTTGATCTTGACCCTCTATTTGTTGACAATACAGGTCACTACTCAATTGCTTGTCCCATCAGCCATCTTCCCAAACCTTCTGTGAGCTGCAACAACCAAGGTAACACTGTTTAGGGGTCATTTCCTCATTAATGCGGCCAGAACGTTACTTATGGGAATTTAATACGGAGATGACAGCTTCTCCTTAAATTGCTCCTCCACCATGCTCCCATGGCTGGTCCATCGTACTCGTCCTTCTTTTTGGAATGCTCTGGGAGGCTGCCTTTGATGGCATGCCGCTCTTCCCCTCTATGATCTTAGTTGGCTGAGGACAGTATTATCCTCGACTATGATCCTCAGCAATTTGGGCTTTATTTGTTCGTTCTCGAACATCCCTTCCTCCTCGGCGTGGGCCTTGGGCTCAGTATGAAATAGGCCGAGGTCGCCAAATTCTTTGGCCCCACAATAATGTAATATGGACATGCAAGGCAATATTTTCTTAATTTAATTACAAATCATACCTTTAATTAGTTTAGTCATTTTTCACATTCGTTCCTATTGTTTAGATATTTTTTAATTTCGTCATTCAACTTTTCAATAACGGTGTGCAATGCAATTCTAAAATATAAAAATTATTTTTCTTTTAAAATCAAAACATGTACAAAACCACATCACCTACTCTCTCCATATTTTGATTCAAATATTGGTGTTTCCAAGATATTTAGGGTTCAAATCTCCTCCTCTCATCCCCCTCAATGTATCAACAATAAAAATGCACCAATATTATGCTATATATATATATATATGCACCAAGGAGAGGGGTTGATTGTTCAATTTTTTCAACTAAAAAAAAAAAAATTGTTCAAATCAAAAGTCTAAGGACCAAATTGATATTTACCTTTTGTAAAAATAAAAAAAAATAAAAAAAAAACCTTAATTTATTAATTAATTTTTCTTTTTAATTTTAGAAGTTGGAAAATATCAAAATTACATCATTTCATGAGATGAAACCATAATGATCGAATATAAGTCAAGAAGGGGAACATTTATCACAACATGCTAACACAATAATTGTGAACAAAATTATACACTAAAATTCAATATAGCCCCTTAACCTTTACTTCAATTGTCAAATACAACCTATGTTTAAGATTTTGTCAAATGGGTCCCTCACTTTGTAAAAATGAGTCAATCTAGTCCTCCCATCCAAATTTGCTAATAAATAACGTAGTTTATAACTTTTTTAATTAAAAATTAAATTGAAAATATTCATAAGATGCATCATTTAATAGATCATATTCTTTGATGAGTTTATTTAAAATAATAATAAAAAATTATATTCAAATGATTTCATTTACTAACAAAATTTGATGGAAAGACCATGTTAACTTGATGAAGCGTAAATTCGTCAGTCAAGTAAGTTCGTCAGTAGAATAAGTTCGTCAATAGAGTTATACTGATAAACCGTAAGCTCGTCAGTCGAGTTGGTCAAATAGAAGCAATCCTCAACCTGTATGAACGTACTCTCAAAGGTGGTCACTGGTGTGGTGCCTGCCACAATGCCTCCGATGCCAAAGTCAGTATAAGAAGCTCTCTTGGGAATAAACAATGTAATTGAACAAAAATGAAAGAGATCTCTTAGTGTCTATGTGTGTATGTATCTTGCACTTGGCAATGTGGAGGCTTTATATATGCGGTTACAGCTCCTAGCCGTTGGGGCAATTAAGGTGGTTTTAATGCTCTTCTTAGTAACGTTTCGTGCCTCATAATGTGGCTTCAATGTGCTCCAACGGCTCATACAGCTGGATCTGTAACTGCCCTATATATTAATTGGCTGTATTGAATGGATGGCTTTACCCTCGTCAGTGACGTGGGCATTGGTTTTGTTCGTCCAAGTATGCCCTCGTCTGTATTGTTGAGGTCGTCTTGGCAAATGAGTTCGTCAGTCCTGTCAGTGGGTATTAATTTGCTCGTTCAGGGATGTCTTCGTTGGACTTATGGTCGTCGTCTTCAGTAAATGAGTTCGTCAGTCTCATCATAACTCATTTTGACATGGACCAAACAAAAAATAAACCTTAGGAACTAATTTGATAAATGAAATATAAGTCAAAAACACTAAATTGAATTTAGCCAAAGAATAAAACTTAGATATAATTTCTTAGGCATTATATGTTAAATTCTCCAAGTAAATTAAATCATATGATTGTATTAACAAATAAATTACTTAATCAAACCTTAAAAAAAAGATAACATTGCTCCTTAAAAAAAATAATATAGTTTTTATTGCATTTATAAGTACAAAGTAACTAATTAAATTTAATGAATAAAACTAAGGTGAACCTAAATTTTGTCCTTTAGCCAAAAATATAAAAAATTTCCCTATCACTCTACTCACTAGAGTTTCCCATCCCGTTAATGATATGGACGTGCACGTTATAGAACCAAATAATAAGATATAATAAGGACAATGACAAATTGACAATACCCAGCAGAAAAAAAATATGTATTCAACTTTGCCCACCTCATTAAAACTTTGGCACACCCGTACTAATAATATTAAAAGTATTGGAACCGTTGTTTTGGTTTGGGTACACAACACAACTAGCAGTCCTTTTAGTTTTATGGGCTCTATAAATCTCCCACCAAAGTTTTGATTCCTTGCCTCCTTGCTAAGAAGAAAGAGGCAACTACACACTGTCTCTCTCTCTCTCTCTCTCTCTCTCTCTCACACACGCACACACACACACATACACACTGTATTCATAAGGATCTTGACTCCTTAAGTCCCTTAAGGCTCTTGAGAGTTTTAGTCTGTTATTCATAAAAATCTTAAGCCACAGCTAGCTTTCAAGTTTTGCTATTGAAGATGAGGGCAATGTTTCATCTTCTTACTGCTTTTCTTCTCTTATCAACCCTTTTAGCACCTGCAAATGCAAACTTAGAAGGTACAAAAAGAATTTTCAATCTGGGTATTTTTCATAATGATTTATTTATTTTGAACCTAGCTACTTTTTCTTGGTTATTGTTCAAAATGATTTATTTATATTGAACCTGCTCTTATTGGTTATTATGCTATATATATAAGTTCTGAGTGGTTTTTATGGCTTTGAATCAACAGGGGATGCTCTGTACGCGTTTAGGAGATCTGTGAAGGATCCAAATGGTGTTTTAGAGAGCTGGGATCTGAATTTGGTTGATCCCTGCACTTGGTTCCACGTTACTTGCGACAGTGATAATCGAGTTACCCGACTGTAAATCATATATTTTCCCTATACTTTTATTTTTTTTATTTTTTCAATGTTTGTTTAGTTGATTGTAGCTTGTGTTTATTTAATTATTTTGATTGGTTCTTTAGGTGTTTTGAGTTTTGAATACATGTCTTGAATTTGTATCTAGTACTATATTTGGCTGTAAAGCGTATTCAAATGATGGTATATGTAAAAGTAGTATGAATTGTCATAAAGGAAAATATCATATTTATTTATTTTTAATTTCTCCTTGTGTGCTTTCTCAAAAAAAAATTTCTCCTTATGTGGATGTACTGCTTCCCTTCTCTTGAAGCTAACAGCTCTCACCCGTGAAAACTCTGTCTGATGTGTTAGTAAAGACAAAGGACAACTTGATCTCTTGACTTTGACCATATTTTCCATACATGCAACTGATGCAAGTTTATGAGCTTTAGAAAACGCCAATTTTTACTAGTACTTTACTCTTTCAGAGTTTGCAGTATAGTGATACTTTCATACTCTTCCGAAATTTTGTATTAAAAACAAAGTAATAATTTTAAGGACACCTACATCACCTTTGTGCAACATAAAGAATGAATTTTATTAATATATATATATATTTTTTTAAATAATTACTCATTGGGAATTCAAGTCATATTTACTTTGGTGGTATAATTTTTTTTTTTTTTTTTTTTTAAAGTTTTGGTCCGAGGTCCTAGGTGTTTAACTTTGAATCATAAATTTATATGGAATCTTTATCCGTAGAGTTTAATTGAGTATATGATATATGCAGTGACCTAGGTAATGCAAAGCTGTCAGGCAGTCTGGTTCCCGAGCTGGGGAATCTCGAGCGTCTTCAGTATCTGTAAGTACAACTATAATTTTATCCAGTTCTTAATAATATTAATATTTATATCTATCTCACTCTCACCAAACCAAAAGGTTTATAATTAATTAATTAATTATATATAAGTTGAAAATTTTTAATTTGCTAGTCACAATTAAAGTCTGATGGTTGCCTCGGCAACACTTAAAAATAAAAAGTATTTTCACACTTTTTTTTTCACATCAAATTTTAGGTGACAAATTATTACTAATGGCGGGTAGATAAAAAAAGTAATTTAACAGATTGATTTTTTTTTTTTGGGGAGAAATAAGAACTTTACTAATGAAGACCTACTATATCAGCCTGAAGTACAAAATAAAACTGGGAAACTTCCTCCATCTACACAACATAATCTGAAACATTAACAAAATGCCGAGCTAGACAATGAGCTAATTTATTACTATCTCTCCTAGCATGAGAGTACAGTAATCGATTAAAAGACCTAGAAAAAACCTTTTCATCTTGTATTAGAATCAGTAACAATTTATAACTATTTAAAATTCATTTTGAAAATATCGCAGACATAACAATTCACACTTTTTTTTTTTTAAATTCAAAATGAGGATTTTTTTTTTTTTTTTTTTTGTGGAGAGACAAAATGAGGATGTTAAATGGTCCAATAAATACAAACAAAATAATTAGCATGTAAGATCTGCTATATGCACAAGTTTGTTGGATACTATAACTGTGAAAGAATATTTATATTGCCACCTACTCTACCAGCGAGTCAGTACCAATGTGACATCACCAATTGGATTACATATTAATGGATTTGGTGTTAATTCCTATGGTTCATGATGTATGGTGCTGCATTTAATAAAAATTGAGCTGGTTGGTATTTTGTTCGCTATTATGCAGGGAACTGTACATGAATAACTTGACTGGTCCCATACCAAAGGAACTTGGAGGATTGAGAAGCCTCGTTAGCTTGGATCTTTACCACAATATCCTAACTGGGTCCATCCCAGCCTCTCTCTCTAAGCTTTCTAATCTCAAATTCCTGTAAGAATTTTACTGCTCTCTGATCATAATTTATGGTTGGCCCATTATTGTGGGACCAAAAAATTGATATAAAGTTAAACATTCTTTACTGTGAACTGTAAATATGAACTGATTTTGTGACTGGTTAACGTAATGTCCATGCAGGCGATTGAATATCAATAACCTGACTGGAAAAATACCAAGGGAACTTACCAAACTTGGAAGCCTCAAGATCTTGTAAGCTATTTATAAAATAAATGCTTGAAATACACTTCTCTCTTTCCTTTAGTTTTTCTTGGCTCTAATGAAGTCCATGTGAATCTTGCAGTGACGTGTCAAACAACGATTTGTGTGGAACATTTCCAACCTCTGGATCCTTTTCTAAGTTCTCTGAGGAAAGGTAATTGATCATTTACACAATCTATTCTAACATTAAGAGAACAATAAGAGCTCTATTTCTCTTTATTTTATTTCAAGATTTAGTATGTGGTTTTAATTTGGATGCAGTTTCATGAATAATCCAAGACTTGAAGGGCCAGAACTGATGGGATTTGTGAGATATGATGTAGGAGGAAGCTGCTAATGATGTAACAATTAATAGGCGATAATGTGTTGCCATTCCACCTGTCTAATTTCTCTTTATATGGGACGAGTTTTATGTTTAACTAATATAATTATTATCTAGCATAATTACTAATCACCAAGAAAAAGCCTACTTATATTTAGCGCAGAGATTTTCCATCTCCATGTTTTCTTTAAAATTTCAACTTTCGACCACCTATTTTTCCATTTTGATGATGTAAATCTATGAATGTTCTGCTCCTTTCTTGGAGCTATCAAGGTGGTTTGGTTTTGTGGAAGCACGTTGTATTGTACCGTTTATATACATATATAGAAATCAATGAAGTATGAACTTTTGATTCTCCAGTTTGTGTAAGTACATTATATTAGGTTCCCAATTAGATTCAAATATTTAGCTATATTGACCATTAAGATAAGAATTGTATTATCTTTTTCAAAAATAATTAAATTTAAAACAATTAAGTGTTTGAATTCAATTGGAGAACGTAATATACTAGATGTATATAAGTGACCCATCACGTAATATTAATTCGTGATATTCAAAATCTTGTAATTCCACTAATAAGAGATATCTAGAATACAAATCTCAATCTCCAGCTATTTTTTTATTTAAAAAAAAAAAAAAAAAACTATAGAATTGTCAAAAATACAAAATTCTCAAATAATTCTAAGCATGGTCTATCTTGTAAGGCACTGCATAGATTGATTACTTTAAGTAACAAAAGAATTCATCGTCTAAAAGATGAAATTTTTATATGCGCTTGTCTCATGCTACCAATGTGAGACGAACATATGGGTCCCTTGCACATGTTAATCTTTACTTACAGTGCATGAGACGAGTACAGGAGATACCTTCTATTCCAGAAGAGCGCTAACTAGCTTTTGGAAAAAATGATGCCAGCTGATAAAGTCGGTCAACTTTGTATTATCTTTCCAAAATAATTGTCCTTTAAACCATAGCTTATTGGATGATTTGTGGGCTTGGCTAGCCCTATTCTCTCTTGAAAATAAGAATAACAAATCATGGCTTTACTTTAAAAATTACACTCTTTTAACGCTCTTGGCTTTGCTTTAAAAAACAAATCATTTAAATAGGTGCAAGGATGCAAAAGCATAATTCCATGTCTTGATGTTTAACCATTCTGATTTTGTACGTCCAAACTTTTGGAATTCCGCATGCAAGATGAGCTAATATTTGCAGAATCTAAATGATTGAAGTAGAATGACAAAACAGAAATGTCGAGTTTAGAACCACAAATTTAGACCACTAAACAGGTTGGTTACTGTTAACAGCAGATTAAATTGCAAATATGAGCAAAAAATTTCCTTAATATCAGGGTACATTTTCTCCATAGTTTCATGCTCTAAGCTGTAGAGTGTGCAGTTGCATGGTGGTACTTTTTCTAAAGCATTCCAGTCTCTTCACGTTTAGCAGGTCACTTACATTGATTGATCAAGTGAAGAGGACAAATTGGTTTTCCATAAAAAAAATAAAATAAAATAAATAATAATAATAATATAATAATAATAATTATTATTATAGCATTCACACAAGGCTCGGTGAGAATTTAGCCAAATTTAGCCAATAAAACTATTTTAACATACTCATTTGTATATGCCTTTACATTAGGCTCAATACTCTATTATTAAAATATTATTCTTTTATTATTTATTGTTCTCTCTCTCTCTCTCTCTCTCTCTCTCTCTCTCAACCTAGAACACCTCATAAAGAAGACAACACCACCATCGCACCAACAACACCACACCACCATTATCATCGCAGCAACACCACACCAAAGACCCACTCACACCACCGCCAAAACCCGTCGTTTGCTGCCGTGATTTCCCAACCTCTTTCACAACACTACCGCCGACCCATTTACACCACTACTGCTGAAACCCCTCTCCCTCTTTGCTTGCTGCTGCGATGTGGGTTTTGGATTTGATGGGTTTGATGTTGTTGGTGGTTGTTTCTAATGTTGGGTTTGATGATGGTGGTTGAGAGAGAGAGAGAGAGAGAGAGAGAGAGAGAGAGAAGAAGAATAATTTTTTAACATTGACGATGAATAGTATCATGCCTCCAGTGTAGTTTTTGTGTGTTTTTAGCTATATCTTGTTCTGTACATCATCTTTTCTCAAAAATCTCCACTATGAGGCCGTTCAACAGGGCAGCCATTATCACAACAGAAACAAGGGCATTGGATAAATTCCGAGGAAGGAAAAAGAAAAAATTCCACTTCCCATTAGTTTATGGTGTTGATAGCAGCTTTCTTTAATGGGGCAGATTCATGTTGTTAATAGCATAGCAATTATGAATGGGGCAGATTCAAATTTCACGCAACAAAACAAGCCCTAAGACTACTCTTGATTTCTCCATCCCTCCTGGGAGTTTTTGAAACATTCAACTCTTTATATTTATATATATAGGAAAGATTCAAACCCTGGTCTCCTTCCCAGACAAAGACACTGAACAACTAAGCTCTTGACATGAAATTCTAGATTCAAGTAGGGACCAATGCATCAATTGCTTCTTGTTGATAATGAATAATGAATAATAAATAATATGCCCACCTAGAAAACACTAAATTAGGCAGAAGATCAAGAGCCAAGGGAGCCAACATGGTTTGTAAGAGGGAAAAAAGAAAAGAAAAGAGCAATTGGCAATTAATTGCGTGGAAGATACAAAATTTCTCAAATGATGAAAAATATTAGCATTTATTAAACTAATCTACCCCGAGTGCCCACCTATCAAACAAATTAATTGGTGACTATAACATATGTTAAAAAAGAAAAAAAAATTATAGATAAAGGACATATTTACATATCTGCAGCTGTACGATGTGGTGAAACAATTTGCTCCCAGGACTTTGGGTTGCCAAATCAAAAACAAAAAATTATCACCGAAGATGATTAGAATCAACCTGCACCTGCATCCAAATTTATCAACACTAAGAAAAAGAAGAATAGGTGTTACACCCATAGCAGGTCGAAAGAGTACTAGACACCCAATAAATTTTCAACACTTCCAAACACGTATCTTTAGCTGACTAAAGTTCTGAGTATTTGTAATTAAAATAGGTTCACAACAGGAGACAAAACAGGCAGCTTGTAGACATACAGAGGCCGATACAAAGCTTGCTTAATAAAATATCCAAGTTATTAAAGCATGTGTCTCAACATGAAGTTGAAGATGGTTTAAGTGAGAAAACAAGTAGGACTTATGAACTAGAAATGAGTTCCTTGAGTTAGTTGTTGATATAAATAGAAGGAACTTAGCTCATTGTATTTTGTAAAGATAAATTAGGTCACAGCCAAAAGAAAGCCATGTTATACAGTGTTATGATCATCTCATCAAATGCTTACATGGATGTATCTATCAACTACTGTATCATCAGTTTGTTCTTATGTGTCCCTAGGTGTATCACACACACGCATACACACACACACACATTCATAACTCATAAGTAATATTTAAGCACAATATTACTTAAACAAATAAGTAAAATAAAGGAACAGGTTTCTAAATTACCTCTAATTTGAACAGCCCGAGTGACAGTCTCAAAACCAAGTTGATGATGGCTAGTTGCTAGAAAGGGTTATTGGCGTCAAAGGGGGTGAAGTAATGACTTCAGTCATCTCTGAGCTGTGAGGAGTTTCCAGGGGCTTGGATGCATTTGAATTCATCGCCTCAGGACTACTTGAGGGAATGGAGAAACTACGTGCTACGGTTTGAGGAGGTGTTGGAAGCGGAGATGCTGCATTTGAAACAACTGATTTATTTGTAGTAGAAAGCACTTGATCCCTTGACCCCAAGGGGGCTGAATGTCCAGTAAAATCCTTAGGTCTTGAAGACTTGGGGGTTGAACTTGCAGGGGGCCTTGGAAGTTCATGAAGCTCACTTATTTTAGGTGAGGACATAAAAGTAGGAGAAGTACTTGGAGAAGCTGTTGGTGAAGTTGATGGAGGTTGAGACATTGGATTTCGCAGAAGAGGTCCAGAATACAAATGGCGACGATCCGCTGAGACAGGCTTTGTAGGCCATGGCTTACTTGTCAATGGACCAGAAAAGGCATATCTTTTGAGTTTTTTTGGTTCGGCAGCAGCACGTGTGTCATGCCATGAAAATAAAAGTCCATCAGCCAAAGGAGGGGGTAACCGAGTGGATGCAGAATTGTTGTTGCTCTCTTTGAGTACAGACTGAGCATTTCTAACAGTGGGTCCAGAAACTTTCTCATCTACTTTAATTTTTTGCAACTTATTTGGTTCCAGTGGGGAGGAATGCCACAACTGCTGAGTACGCTCTGTAACAGTAGTTTGTGTTTTGTGAAGCACTGGATTACCTGATCCTGTAGAAATTGAACTCCTTGTATCAACTGGAGTGGGTAGTACATATGTGTGCAACTTACGTGTTGATGATGGCTGCATCTGTCTTGCCTTTTCAGTAGAATCAAATTTATACTCGGCAAAAAGTGGGGCTGATTGGCTGCTGGGCCTACTAATACCTCTATAGGAAAAAGAATTCCTACGGAACCTCCCCATATTTTCCTGCAAATATGAAAGGAAGCATATGCCTTATAAGTAACCAAATGTTGTTTTCTGAATCTCAAAGATAAAATATTTAAGAAGGTAAAGTAAATGTAATAAATGTCCAGGTCCTGGAGTTGCTTCATGGGACAGACTGCATTATATATGTATGTTTTTCTTAACCAATCCAATCCACTGAAAACTGATTTAGGAAAACAATTTTCAAATCCTCATCCATAAGTTTTGACTAGATATGTTATCTGACTATACACATGCACATACAACAGTTACTTTTGTCATCAGATCAAGCATAAACAGATTGTTAGCAGAAAATTATATTGCAACAACATAAAAAATTCACTAAATTGCAATGTATATATTGGTCACTGTGAATGAATTAATTAGTGACAGATTGGGCTCTTTACCTTCACAGCTTCCATATTTGCAACCTGGGGAAATGTAATGTCCACCTGATCCAGCTGCATAAAACATTTTATGATTATATAACAAATTAATATGAGATCCAACTTTTTGGCAAAATGTAATGCTGCAGAAATTTGACAACCAAAAAATAAAAAAGGGGGGCAAATAGTATGGTCACTATCTATTTTATTTTCATATTAGTGCATTGACTGGCAAAAAATGAAACAGTTAATCCTCAAACCATTGCAGCGTTTCACTACGTCACAGCACAAGAGTCTAAGAATCATAAGAAAGATTAAAGCATCTATGCTATCATATGCATGGCATAGAAGCTATCATTAGTTAGTATATGCTCTGTATACAAAATTATTGTATGTGTGCATCATGTGGATGTAATGCATCAATGTAAGTACTTATACATGCTACCAAATTTTTTTTTTTTTTGGTCCAACACTTCTAGATCTATTTCAAAAGGTGAAGAGACATCTGTTTAGAATTTCTCAACCAGAAGCAGAAGGGAATAAAGAGTCACCTCCATTGGGTTTTGTGTCATAGAAACATCGTGCTCCTGATCATCTTGTCGATAATCAAAACTCAATTCCCCATTATCAAGGACATCGTTGTCATCGAAATCCTCATCATCCTCATCCTCATCATCATCCTCATCTTCTTCTTCGTCATCGTCGTCGTTGTCATCATCATCATACTCCTCCCCATCATCAAGTCCACTGAACTGGTAATCAATGTGTTGCTGTTCAGTTACCAATTTCACATGCGGTTCTACTGCCTCAAGAGACTTAACTGCCTTCTTGAAGAAGCACAACTGTTTTCAAACAAAAAAGAGAGCATTATGCAACGTGAGGAAAGACAAAGTTTTACAAAAACAGACAGTCAGAGAAGAAAAATGGAAAACCTGAGCCGCATGGTGGCGAGCTGCCTGTGTAAGAAGACTTCGAGTCTGTCCTTGCTTTAGAGATTTCAACCGGAAAACAAGCAAGGTTGATTCCTCATCATACTCATCACGAGCCATTTGTAACTGCTGCAAAGAAAAACTCTCTCCTTTTCCAGTTTTTGATCGCCCTTTCTCTCTCTGTCTTGTCATCATATAATCATATACATCTCTGTAGATCACATACCAAAATTAGAAGAAATTAATTCCCCATTTATATATGTACACACACAAACAAGCACACACATTTATGAATAAGTGTATGGTGTATATTTATATACATAGAATTGAGAAGGTATAAAGTTTTGAACCTTTTCTCATCACATTGTCGCTTCATTTCCTGCATCAATATGAGAGGGAAAAGCTCATTGACTATTATTTTATATGGCCAATAAAAAACATTAATGCAATTGAGAAGCAACAAATAAAATGTCCAAATTCAGCCCATGGAAAACTACGCATTTGGTACAGATACTCATATTCCGAAAAAGAAAGCAATCACTAATAACAGAAATTTACAAAAAAGGAACACCACCTCCAAAAAAAGAAAATTTAAATCCAATTAGTCTTAACAATGCAATATTTAGTCAATAACACTAATCTGAATTTTTATACATTTAAACAATGCTTGAAGGACAATTTGCAAAGCAAGCCTTTTCAATGTCAGAAGCATCTGAATTCTTTCAAGGGTTCCATGGCTCATCAAAATCTTTTTTATGTCTCTCCAAGAAAAGGTCCATTGGTTGGTAGCATACTTTGGAATGGATAAGCACCAGCATTACATAGCATTTTTTTTTCTTTTTCTTTTCTTTTTTTTTCTTTTTTTTTTTTTTTAAATTAGAATTACAAAGCATTGATCAGGTCCTATCCACTTTATAATAACATGAAGCTCTATTGTAGCATGAGGCCCCCTAAATGGTGCATTTCAAATGACAGTTGATCCTTTTTTTTTATCAGCTGGTTAAGCTGCCATACATTCATGCTACCTCTAATTAATTCCTGGCTTTACTGTTTACACATTGAGATTAAAAGACCAATGATGCCTGCCCCACCTAGGTCAGACTAGCCATTGTGTTCCCTCAAGCTCAAGTATGGTTCCCTCTTTTATTTTCCCATGTTAAAGGAGAGGTAATAGAGCCATTCATTGAGTTGCCACTTCCTTCATAAGAAGGAAGCTTCAGGTTCTGTCTCCTTCCCTCATTGGTTCTCTCTACAATCCTCTAGTCAATCTTCCAAGTTTCAGTATCTAGGATACAAAACAGCCAGATAATGCAGAAATTATGCATGGCACAAGAACAAATATAAACTTGTCATAAGCTGATTAGACTAAAGAACCCATATGAACAAACCTCAACCGTTCGAAGTTCATTAAGAAGAGACTCTGATGGGATTGTGACTGTCTGGAATATATGAGAGCGCTGTAATATGCAAAGCAATAACTCATTACCAAGGAAAAATCAAAGAGAGATTTCTTCAATATTTTACAGATAAGAATAAGGACTCACATAGCTATCAACAAGTTTCTGCAATTCAAACTGTATTTTTCCTAGCATTAGCAGAACTCTGCCTGCAAAAGAATAAAAACAACTAAAGATTATTTCTCCACTGATTGGGATGAAACAACTACATTGTAATGGTCTGCATTTCTCTGAAACAAATTTAAAAAAATTTAGCTCAAGTAATATATATGATCAGAATCAATAACCATCTTGTGTGTGAATTACCGTGGGATATGCAGAAAAACAAAAATTAAAAGCAGTATGAATTCCTATAGAAGTACACAAAACCAAGTTTACTTTCTGAGTGCGCTAACCACACAAAACTGCAAGTGAACCTCGTTGAAGTCATAATGTAAAATAGCAACCCAACTAGGAGTCTGTATGGCTCTGCATTAAGCAGGATCCTTAAGAGCTTCATATACTGTTCATGCTTTATAAACCCAGCACTTTAAAGCACTGTTCACCGTAATTTGCCAAACGCTCTAAATGCTAAAGATATTTGCAGTTAAAACTCTACATCGCAAAATCTCTGCCGCTAAATCTTTACAATTAGAGCTCTACTTCCTACAACAATGCCAAACAGGTACTAGGAGAATTATATTCTAAAGAAATCAAAGAAATTAGTTGAGACATAAGCTAGAGTTTCTAAACTTCAATATAAGTTTTGAACAAATTTTAGACCAAAACAAAATCCAAAAGCAACATTAAAATCTTGCCTACACGGTGGTGTGGGCCTGGGGTATGTCTTATTTTCAAATCTTACCTACGAAAGAAAAAATAAATTAGTTAATAATGTTTTCCCTTGACTTACCGCTCTCTTCATCATCATTATTCAATGCAGTTTTCTCAAGAAGACAAGCACCCAATTCCCGCAACGACTCTGAGAATTCTGAAAAATAAATGGGATTACATAAGTATACTACTTGAAAACAAGACATCACACACTAATTCAAATTTCAGTATGAGAAAATTCACATTTCATCGGGCTAAAACTCAAATTTAAAACTTAAAATACTGTGGAATCATGGAATCAAACCATTCCCATCATCATTTTACAAAAACAATTAACATAAAAACTGTCATACCCAGTGCACAAACCACTTTTTATGAGGTCTGGGAGAGATGATTGGTAAATAGCCTTACCCCCAAATTTTTTTGGAGAGGCTGATTCCCAAAACTCACTATATATGCTAGTTCATAATACTAACAGCCTCAAGGAAGAAAAATAAATTTGGCGTTTCTAGACATAGATTATAGAAAATTCAAGCCATTTTTATACAACATCCCATGATACTCATCTCCAAGCTCTGTTACAAGACCAAATCCCCAAAACTGATGTAGCTTTGCTCTAAGTCATGTATTAATACTAAATCATAGGTCTTAAGGAAAACTTAAACTCTAGTGAATGTCATCCTAGCAACACAACAAAATGTACTGCAACATCTACCGAAACTAAGAGGGCGAAAAGACAATGTAAGGCAACTATATTATCGAATTCATTAGTAGCAACCAACAAGACCACTGCCCGGCCTTGTAAATGCATTTTACAACTAAACTAAAATCGGAGCAAAATCCATGTTAAATCAAAACCCAATTGCCAATTCATATCATCATGCTAATAGATAATGTGCATCCATAAAGACAAGCATTCATTGATCATTCCCTTCTCTACTGCATTTCTTTAATGATACACACAAAAAGCATATCCGACGGTCAAATTAAAAAACCAAATGAAGTCCTGGAAGTACCATAAGCACTGTTGGCAGTTGCCGCAGCCGCAGAAAGTAAGCTGTCATAGCAATCTCTCATATCCTGCATATCCTGCAACCAAAAAAAAAAAAACACTATAAATTATAAGCAACAAAAAAATAAAAAATAAATCCATCAGAAAATAGCTGCTATTATACATTTCCTAGTTCGGGCAAAAGAGCATCTATATTTCTATATGCTATAAAAACTTGGTTCTGTGAAAACAAACAAAGTTCTCAACCAAATCAAAAATTGAATTCGTTACAGCAATTCATAAAGCCCTAGAATTTGGGGTCAAACGCTGAATTTAGAAAAAGTAACCAGTCAAACTGAACGGCGTACAAAGAGAACAGAAACCCTAGCAATACATTTGGCTGCTGAGAAACCATAGGAAAATGAGAACAACCCTAAGGAATTCACAACAGACATAGTCGGAAATACGGAATGATTATTCCGATATTCATACTTCCATTTCTTTTCTTTTCTTTTTTCCTTTTTGTTAGTTTCTCAGCAACCAAACAAAACACAAACAAAGAAAGAAAGAAAAAAAGAAGAAGAAGAAGATAGCGGACCTGAGAAGCCTGAGCGAGCTCGTCCAATTTTGGCAAAGGCCGAATATCTCTTCGCTCCTTGGAATCGTTTTTGTGCAGACCGAAACCTCGCAACTTTTTCAGCGAAGTCTTCATCGCTTTCGTTTCGAGCTCTGCCAATTCAAAACTCAAAGCCTCTCTCTCTCTCTCTCTCTCTCTCTCTCTGCGTCTCTGTGTGTGCGTGTTTTTTGAGCTCTGCGAATTCAGTAATTGAAAAAGCGTATTTTAAGAAAAACAAAAAACGAAGAAAGATTCTCAAAAATGGAATAAAAAAACAAATAATATTTTCTTCTTCTTCTTCAGCTCTTCCATTCTATTCTATATTATGGTTACGTCAGGAATAGAGCGATGACCATGATAGTTTAATCAAACAAGTTTTTTTTTTTTTTTAATAAAGTATTTTATTATTTTTCAATTCCTTTTTCTTTTTCTCGTAGATAGACTGGTAGAAATACTAAAATTGAAACACTTTTTGTTTTTACTTTTTGGATTTGTATATATATAAAATCGAATGCAGCGAAAATTTAGTAGAGTTTTACCGGTGTCACGCATTATTGTTGAGTAATCAATGAAATTTTGGCACGATCTCAACCTTTTTTTATATATAATTAAAAAAATGAGGGTCTTCAGAGTTGACTAATCGATCTTATGCCACGTAACAGTAAAGATAATATCACGTGTTTTATTAAGAAAAATGTTACATTCACAATACTTTCACAACAAATCTTAAATAACAGATTAACAAAAAATAATTTTAATGATAAATTCAAATTATAAATCGTAATAATCTGACACTTAAAATTTGTAGTTAAAATATTATAAACATGTAAAATAATTTCTCTTTGTTCAAAAATCATTATTGTTCAGTTTATTTTTATGGTGTTTAATTCATCTACTTTCTCCAACCGCTTAAATTGCCCCAAAGGGCACTTGCCATTCTAGTCCAGCTCACTTTTAAATTTCATGTACTAGACATCATGTTTCTTGTATTTTAATTTCTTGCCTCGTAAATGGAAACAAAAAAAAAAAAATCCCATTTGAAAATGTTATGGAGGTAGGATTTTTTTTTTTTTTTTTTTGTGAGTTAAAAAATTGAATCATTGAACTCAAAAATTGGTAAAATTAGATTAGGGTGGGGAGAGAGTGACCTTTGTTTTTTCTTTTGAATGAGTAATCCAATAAATTTCACAAATATATATATATATATATCTAAATAACAAAATTAATTTAATAAAGTTTGGTAAATATCTTTCTATTCTTTTTTCTTTTCTTTTTTGGGCCTTTTTAATTTAAAGGAGTAAGGTACAATTTATTTGGTAGTATAAAACCGTACCACCGATTTGCTGAAAAATAAATCTTATATTTGAAACAGAAAAGTTAGCATCAAAAGTACATGAACCATTGGTTAAGATGAATTTCCTGGCATTTGCCTGAACACGCTTCTTAACCCGTCCCTTAAGAACTGCTTTACCTTTACACATAATAATTTGGTTGGCCTTCAAAACAACTAGTGAGCCAGCACTTTCGATTTTTGATACCCTAAAATACAACCCAATTGAGATGTCGACTTGTGGTAAAAAGACAAGTTAGATAAATCTTCTCTTTAAGTTAATGCTAAACCTTGTCACGTGTTTTTTATTACACACTCCTTATGAAATTATGTTTTTAATTTCTATTAAAATTGTGAAATGAAAAAAAAAAAAAAACGATTTCACAATTTTTAATTAAAACACATATGTATATTCACAGTTTCATTACCCGTGTGCGATAATCATTACCTGTGTATTAAAATATAAAAAGATATTGTTTCTCATTCAAGGACCACAATGTTGACCAATGACCACTAATTAAAAGCCCAATGGTTTTTTCTCATCTATAAAATTATTTTTGTTTTACTACCTTTCACATTCAAGATGGCAAAGTAAAGTACGCAGTAGTGCTGCGGAGATGGTGGTAGTTTTGCTTTTTGTTGTGTGAATGGTTTTTTTCTCAATTAACGGTGTCGAAATTCAAAAGTTTCTCTATGGTGATGGTCCCATGACTATTACAATGGAATAAGACGAAATTCCACTTGTAAGAACAAAGTGGGGGAAGGCACAGGCAGACTTTGTCTGGTCAAGTCAACAAAGCGTGTTCCGTGAGGCCCAAGTTTCTCTCCCTCAGTCTCCAAGTATTTACTTATACACTTCCTTCATCGCCCAATGGCGGCCATCTAGAGGTTCCAATCAGTTTGTTGGGGGTGTTTAATTAATTATTTGGGAAGTGGACCATCCTAATTCCTAATATAGATTTTCACTACCATGCCTATAAATATGATATGATATGCTATCCAATGTTTGGCACATTGGAATGCATAATATCTAGTTAGGTACTTACGACTTTAACCTTAGTAAGTTGGGTTTCAATCTATGCAAGCAAGAGCCCAATTTTTTTTTAAAACCCTGTGGTCTCTGGGTTTCAGGTTGGAAGTAGGAGAGCCTTGACAAACTAAACACTACAGAATTATCGAGAACACCAAAATCTTATTTCATATAGTTTGCAATCGGCTCCAATATCATTTGTAGGAGCAACATGCTTATTTACATTTTCAAATGTAAGATATTAATCCTTCTCCCAAAAAAAAATGTAAGATATTAATGGCTTATATAATTCAACCTGCATATTGGATTGAATTATACTTACAAGAAAAGCCAAACTTTTGTATTGGACACACTTCCACACACAAAGGTTTAAGAACAACCTTTAATAAAACCTTTTATTTTTAATCAATCAATAAGAGATTAAATTCTATAAGGATAGGATGTTTTACATCCCTAATCTCAACATGCCACATTATCTTGTCACATATTTAAGAATAAGCACAATCACACTTAATCAATTCTAATAACCATATATAAATCTAACCAAATTAGGAGTTTATTGAGATATTATTAGGTGTGGTAGGATGTATTAAATTTTATGTAAAAATATAATATGGCAATCTCTTATTGAATTGTGTAAAATATGAGTTTTACACCTCATCCTTATCAAATTTGGACTCAATCAAAAAAAAAAAACTCAAAACAAGTGAAATATGTGTTTTGAAAGTGTGTTAAATAAGTCATTAGCTTGATCAGATAATAATAAAATAATAGATTAGCTTACAAAAGAAGGTAAGTACAACTCAGCCAAAACCAACCATCACAAACTAGTACAAAAGCCCAAGAACAAAAAGTACTGAAAAGTGAGAAAAATAAATGGGCCAAGGTAAAATTTATCCAGATTCACATACGTGAGATAAGATAAGACAAAGCGAGGTAATCATGTATGATAAAAATAATACTTATGTCCACTCTAGACCTCATATCTTAAGCTATCAAAGAAAGTTCATAGTAGTTTATAAACACAAATATAAGTACTTCCTATCCAATGTGGAACTCGCAACAAAGACCAAGTGTTTGAAACACACTCACACCAACAATCCTTCACATGTTACAAACACCCATTAGGAACAAGAAACTCAAGAAAACATGCACCACTATGGTACTAAGGTTTTAACATACCTAGGATAGATAAGTATGAACTAGATTAGTCATGGTGAATTAGATAGACCCTTTTAATCAAGTCATTAGGTATCTTAACTTATCATCCACATAACTTTCTTTACTAAGGTTAATCTTTAAGCAACTTGGCACCTTATACAAGCAATGCACCCTTGGGTTTCATAAGATTTCTAGAGACCTACCAAATTGTCTCACTAAAAGCAACACCACTTACACTCTTATATAGGTAACATTCATTAGGAGTGCGTGTAGTTAACACCCCATACCAACAGGTAGGATTATGGATCCATCAAGAGCTTAAAGCTCATCCTCAATCACTTTGCAACTTAGAATTGTCTAACTTTATTAGGATGGACTCATCATTAATCTCCTTAGAGATAGGGCAAAACACATAATAAAATGACAATGATTTCACAAGGATCACTAATGACTTATACCCATTTAACTTCCTTCATGATATCACTAATCACATAGGTTGGGCACCAGCCACAATGTCATAGTTTGGGTATCAATCATATCTCCTCAATATTTCACTCACCAGTGGCTTTAGCCTTTTTACTAGTGGCTTGGTCTAAGGATTGGACAAATTTCTTTTTAACCTCACAAAGTCCAAGACATAATGTCATTGTCAATAAATTGCTTCACAATAATTTGCATACCTATTTAAAATAAACAATCAAATGAAAAAATAAAAAAATAAAAAACAACACCAATTTGCTAGATCAAAAGTGATTATCTATTGTATTGACTAAGAACTCTCATAATGGTTAGTGATGTAAAGAAACTTCATTGGCAATCTTGAAATTTTTTCCAGGATTTTTCACTTGAAAAAATTAATTGTATGATAAGAAATTGGAGCATCTATTTTTAATTTTGTTTGTGTTTTCATAGATTTGGTTAAATAGTGTTTGTAATTAATCAGCATGCTTGTTTATATGTTGCAGCCAGGATATGTTCAGCAGCTATTGAAAGAAAAAACAAAAGAACAAGAGCAATATCGTGAGTTAGTGTATGAGAGAAAATTTGCTAAATAGAGAAGCAAAGATGACCACCTCTATGCAGACAAGGACAAATTTGTGACAAGTGCTTACAAAAAGAAACTTGAAGAGCAGAGAAAATGGATGGATGAAGAGGGTTTGCGTGAACGCAAGAGGCAAAGGAAGATGTACGTCTAACTTTTGCCTAGTCATGTTTTGATCTTACTAAACTGGTGATTAACTTATCATGGTTCTTGCTTTATGTTACTTTACATGTGTTCTATGGTTCAACTTGAAGATTGCCAGTTTAAAAGTTTAGATTATGCATTATTTCTTGCATGCTCTTGTGTTCTATACTAATTCTTTTTTATCCTGTTTACTGCACATTGGCATTTTCTTTAGGTATTTCTTAACTTTGAATCCTTATTAATCATTTATATTTGCGTTGTTGTTTAAAGGTTACAAAGAAGAGTGACTTGATTGATTTTTTTACTTCAAAATTGGAAAAAATGTTGCTTTCAGTGCAAAAGATGTTGAGGTGAAGAAACTAGTGACGCAGGTAAAGTCAAAGAAGCCAGTGAAACAGGCCAAGTCAAGGGAGCTAGAGAAGCTTAAATTAAAAGGCTCTGATGATACATCAGTTAAAGGTCATTCACCAGATGCATTATATTCAACTTCGGAGGTTTCAGGCATGGAAGACAAATATCCTCAGATGCGAAGCCAGTTATAAACAGTTCACAATCAGCAGAACAGCCAAAGCATGACCATCATAAGAATTGCCCTGGCTACAGCTAGAGAACGCTTTTTGTTACGGAAGAGAGAAAAAGAACAGTAAAAGCTCGATCTTGGAGCATTTAAATACAAATTTTAAGAACTATAAGTTTTTTTTTTTTCCTTATTGCGATCTGGAATACCTGTTAAACGTTCTATCAGGAGACAGGAGCAGATTGTGGATGCCATGTTTGGTGTGTGCACAACCATTTTTTTGTCTTTGCATCTTGGCCTCCCTATCAAGGAGTCTGTAAGTTTTATGAGTGATTTTATGTCTAGTATCAGGCTTAGCAATCAAGAAGTTGAAGAAAGAAAAACATGAAAAACCAAGGTCTTGGTCTCTGTTGTTTTATTCCAGAACTGATTTTATCTAACTTGTCTAGGAAGCACCTTGTAGCCAATGACCTTTGATGCATCTCCAATATTAAAAGAATTATTCGAAAATACTGGGTATTTTTTGCTTTCTGTCTTGTTTTTTTGGCTAAACTTTGAGAATTCCAAGAGGCAGAACTAAGGTATATGAAACTTCATATTGGGATAGAATAGATGAGTTCATTTTTGTCTTCTCCCCTTACCCTTCTCCTTCTTCTTGTCTAATCTATTTTACCTATTTTTTTCAACCATGTGAATAGTTCGAGTAATGTTTTTCTTCTGTCAAGTACTGCTTGGAAGGTAACCTTACAGGAAATAAATTTCGCATGAGTGGATGAGACCTGCAACTATGTTTAGGTTGGATATGTTTTATCTAATGAAGATGCATTTTTACTTTTGCTTTCCTTCTTGTGCCGGGGCTGGATCAATTTTTACTTTTCACCAGAATGATTCTTTGTTTAAGTTCTTTCTACTATGATTTCATTGATTTGGTTTGCTCAAAATAACTGCTACTTCTAATATGACACTAATAATAGCTGCTGACTGGAGATGGACTGCCTTTTCTGGTCTGCTCATCAAGTTTTTTTTTTTTTTTGAGAAACGCTCATCAAGTTGTTCATCTTTTTCATCTTCTTTTTTAACATTTAACTTTCTTTGTTCTCCGTTTTGTGAATGGACCAGGTTGATTGTTACAAAGGGATATACAAGTATTAAAGTCTGGCCAATGTTTTGAGGCTTATGAGTGGTGCTTGACTATTCTTTTGATCCCTTGAACCAAGACCACGATGGGACAAAAGCCTTTGAACTTGCGGGCTTTCATTTCTTGGGCCTTGCTCCTCAGGGCGGCCCAAGAGTACAGTCTTTCTTAGTGCAAGCAGCAGAAGCTCTTGTTGAAGGTGAGTTTCTTTGCATTCATTTTCCATTTTTCCTTCAGCCTATTCACACACAATATAAGAATATATAACCTTAAAATGTAGTGTTCTAGAATCCCTTCTAATGTGCATGAATATATGTTTACATTTTATCACCTACAACATGTCATGGATTCGAGTATGGTATGAATCACTTATGTTTATTCATTCATCCCTAGGAAAGGGATCTTCACACCAATGTTCTTCTTGGTGCGATAGCAACTGTCTTCCACCCAAATAGCATGTCATGGATTCAAGTATGCAAATCTGCGTCAAAAAAAAAGTTAGAGGGGTGAGACTACCTATCAATAACCTCTTTCAAACTCCGCAAAAATGAGAGTTTTGTACATAGGTACAATATTTTTATAGTTTATTCTTAGAATATGGATCTTCACACCAATTTATTTCTTGGCCCATAAACTTCATTCATAGCCCAGAATTTGTTAGGTGCAACTGAAGCTTCATAAAGCTTATGATGTGTTATTCATTTTATTGCCTTGCTTGAACTCTTGTAACAAAAGTTTGACTTCAACAAATTACAAAACATTTTGTATTAGCAACAGAAAACTAATTAAGTAGGCAGGAACTACGTTGGAGGAGGATGATGAAAACAGTGGAATGACTGAGGAGGACGAAGCAGTGTCTGCGTGCTCCATATGTAATGTCAGACGCGGTTTGTAAAGCAATATTAAAGGTGATTTGAGATAAAGCCTGTTGTGGCTGGGCTGTGCGAGTAAATATGATGGTTAGGGAGGTGATCAGGCCATACGATTTAAGGTGATTTTTGTGGTGAATTAGGGCTTTGATTTTGGGAGTTCTGCTCAACATTTATGAAGGAGATCAGAAGGCCATTGGGACGAGTTATGATGGATTGGGTGGGTGTGTGAGATTAATAGCGGGTGTGTGAGAGATTAATGGAGATACAACTTAGGTGCGAGAGGGAGAGGAGAAAAGAGTCAAGTTCGTTGCTGCGACGACGCGTGGGAGAGTCGTTGCAGAGAGACCACACTGCACTGACGCGTGGGAGAGAAGAGACGGTATGATTATACGCGTGGGCCCAAAGCACAGTGAAACACACACTCAAACAAGCTTGAATAGAATTCATCTCATGTGAAACACTTGCTCAAACAGCACTTCAACACAACTCCAACCTTACTAGTTCAGATTCACATACCAAACAAAGATTTCAGCATGGGGCCCACCTGTTTGGGTGTTTAAACACAAAACAATGTTGCTTAAACTAAACTACCTAATAGGCCCATAGTATTCCTAAGTAAAACTCATATATTTTCACCACCTTACCAGGAACTGGAAGGCTAAATATCTCAGCTAAAAAATAATCTCTTCATTTTAGAATCTTATCTTCTTCTTCTTTTTCTTGAATAATGAAAAAAATATTATTAATAAAAAGGAAAAAAAGGGAGAAGAAAAATAATCCCCTAAAGAAGAGAGCAAAACAGAGCTCGGAATGGTGGGATGGAAATCATTCCCTCCTAATTACAACTAAATGCCCACCCAACAATGAAGTGGGCAAGGGAGTTAGTAGATCTCAGAACAAGAGATGCTCTCCATTACATTTAGAAGGGAAAATCCTCATCTTTCAAAACTTGGACCACAATGATTGCAATTTAGCTCCAGCCCACATCTTCTTAGTCGAAACGCGAAACCAACACCACCTCCACATTATGAGCTCTACACACCATAGCCAGTCACATTGAGTAATTTTCTCACAGCCACATCAAAATTAACCTTAAACATTCACGGCCACAACGAAGTCCAAAAATCCAAAGAAATATTTATGTCTAATTGCTTCCCAGGCCAATTTATGGGATAAGTATACCTGTTGGATGTCTTGAGCAAGGGAGGTCAGATCAATCGCTTAAAAACTTTTAAGGGCCATTCCGACAAAGATAGAACTTTTAAGGGCTATTCCGACAAGGCGACAAAGACTGCGCAGAAATATAGCTTGGTCTTTGCTGGTGGTTCTATTGCTTGTAACTTAATCTTTTCCATTTGGTATGGGTTCTTCCGTTCTACTTACTGTACATCGGTTAATCTTATTTTGCGCTTGAAATATAGCATATACAGATTTTAAGCATATTTCATTCTTACTTGTTATAAATTTTTAGACTTCCTAAACCATCGGTATTAAAAAGATCACATCTCTACGAAATGAATCACAAGCAATATGCAGCGCTCAACAATCTTTAAGAGCATTCACACCAGATCGGTCATAGATTAAAAAACAAAAAAATAAATCACGGAACAGTACAAATTATTGCAATTACACATAGAAAATGTTTTTTTTTTTTTGGAGCAAAAAAACACCCACATCAGTGGGTGTAAAAATATGTAAATCCATGTATATATTTCCACGAGCTACAGTACCCGTGTAAATATACACGAGTACTGTAGCTCGTGTATACATTAAAATAATATTACCATTATCAACTACCCAGCGCGCCAGAATAACCACCAACCACCAAACCCAGCGCCACCACCAACCACCGCACAGAAAATTAGACCAAAATCAACAGAAAATAAAACCAAAAATAACAGAAAATAAAACCAAAACTCACCGGTAAACCCAACCCAAAAACAGTGCTGCCGCCGCCCGATCCGCCAGATCTTCCATTGCTGTCGTTGGTTAGGGGTGGGAGGCGAAGGATCGGTGGTGGAGGAAGAGAGGGAGGGGCGAAGGAAAGAGGGATCGGTGGAGGACATCGGCGGCGAGTGGATCGACGGAGAGCTGGATCGCCAGAGGAAGGACATCGGCGGCGAGTGGATCTACGGAGAACTGGATCGCCAAAGGAAGGCCGAATCGGTGGAGGACATCGGCGGCGAGTGGATCGACGGAGAGCTGGATCGGTTTCAGCTAATGGGTTTTGGGATTTGCTTGAGAAAGGCAGAGAGATGAGTGTAGAGAGAGAGAGCACGAAATCAGAAAATGAGTGGAACTGAGAGGGCGCGTACGTAAGAGGGGGTAGGTAGAAATAAATAATAAAAAAATAGAGTATAATTAATATTTTATTAAAATATCTTGTAAAATAAATGAATTGATGTGGGTATTTTGTAAAAGTGAATGTGTAAAATAGAAAAAGTAGGTTTTTAGTGTAAAAATAGATGTGTAAAATAGACATGCTGATGTGAATGCTCTAAGACCAGAAGATCGTTTGGGGGGGGGTGGTGTTGGTGTTAAAGACAGAAAATGTTAACCTTGGCATTTCATATGACATTTGATTCTTTGCCTAACAAAGAAAGGTTCTTTAGGCTCTGAGACGTAGATAAGTGTGTTGCCTACCACAATATGCCCATAAAAATGGTAAGCCTTGAACTTAACATGACTGACTAATAAACATATCATCAAAGAATAAAGATTGCAAAAACTCCAAACTTTATTGTTTTTTTTCTTTAACACCCCACTTTATCATCCATGCATCTAACATCCCTAAGGCTAAGGGGCGTATGCAACATATATATGACCATTCCAGCCAGAGAGTTACCAAATTAAACAAACAATGATCAGAAGACAAACGCTTAAACAGTACAAGAGGCGTTGCAAGAAAGCAATGTATTGGATGGAAATCGAATTTGTTCCAAGTCCACTGCCAAATAAAAATGACAAGTCACAAAATTTCCCGCCTTTGTATCAATGTTCTCCAAGTTATTTCAGCAAAGTAGCTTCTTCCCATGTGATGAGAAATGAAAAAATGTACACTCTATATCTCCTGAAAAATTCATCAAGTATTCATGCTAATCAGAAGCTTTCTAAACTAAACACCAAATCATCCAATGAACTATGAAACTCATCTTTGATGAGAGAACTTCTAAACCTAAAAGCTGTTATTATACACAAGCAGCAACCAATAGAACTATCACCTGGATTCAGAAAAGTTTCTGGATGGGATTGGTTGAATTAAGCAGCCGCAGCCATTGGTACAGATCTGTAGCATGCTCTCTTTGCCGCACGAACAATGTCTTCAACCTGCAAAACCCATAAACCAAGAAAAAAAAAATTAGTGCACAATCATAGTTAGTATTTATACACATAGTTGTCAAAACATGAATTATATCGTAAATCGATTTTTTATTTTTCCATATCATGTAACATATTGAGTATCGTAAGATACACAAATACCTAAAATAATTATAGATATACATATATAAAAGTTGTATTTATTATAAATTCAAAATATATTCAACCAATTTAGTCACTACTTATGTAATAATATTTGTCGGATAGTGAGCTGTGTCATTCCACCTCAAAACCTTGTAAGGAGTCAAATTGTGGTCCCCCAACAATCCCTCCCTCACAATGACATTCTTATGACTTGAACTCATGACCTTGACTCTAATACCATTTGTCCAACCATAAGCTATGCCATTCCATCTCAGAACCAATTGGTGATGAGGAAGACATACTCAAATCTTTTATGTCATTCAACATCACGCCACACAGGCTTATTTTTAAAGTGGTTGTAGGGATTCAAATTGTGGTCCCCCCAACAATATTTAACAAAGTTAACTAAATAAATCAAATTAATATATGTTTATAACATACACAATCAAATTGACTAAACTCATAAGTGGGAATACATGATAATTTCTTTTCAACATATTGCCTAATCAACTTCGTCTAAGTCTATGTTATCATCATGTTCATCATCTTGCAAAATTATTTCCTCATTGACATTTTCTTCATCATCATCAACACTTACTATCTCTTTTCTTATTTTATTCTAATAATTTTTTCTTTATATTTCTTCTTGGCATTCTAGCTTCTTAGACTTATATCAATAATAACAAAATAAAAATAATTTTATTTTCATTAATACATTTCATAGCATATGATGCAGGAAACCAAGATTTTATGTTTTAATTTGCAATTAATGTTGTTTTTGAATTTGGTTATTAATGTTGAGGGTTTTTAGGGATTTAAATTAGATGTTTTCCATATTGGTGTAATCTCCTAAACCCTATTTAACTAGTACTCCTATAATGGTGAAAGACAAATGAATTTGAATAAGATTAATTATTATGAGTTGAGAAATGTGTCCTCTCCTCCCTTGTTTTCTCTGTTTGGTGGTGATGCCAAATGCCCATAGGTGATGATGCCTAAGGTTTGCAGGTAGATTCTAGGTGGTGAAGCCTAGGGTTTGTTCTGATGTTACTTTTGTTACTCTTTTATCTCCTATTTCCTATCTGTGCTGCATCAACTTGGTATCAGAGCGTAAACTCGATCCAATTTCTACACAGCCAAGAGAACCTTGTCTCGCCAGCACCCATCAAAAAAACCCACCAGAAAATTTCAAACCACAAACCATCAATCAAAGCCAAAACTTCTGACACCCCTAATCACCAGATCCACCACAACTGACTCAAAAGAAACCACCCTTCAGAACCAAGCCCAACCCACATACTCTGACCACTGCCAAAACTGACCACCATCGAAATACCCATCAAGTCAGTGGCTGAGATGTACTACAGCCTGACATTACTCCCCAGCCGCGCCTCCGAGGACAATTCGAACCCAGCATGGTCTTGCACCACCGCTAGCCATCGTGCCTCCTGCATCGATTAAAGACCTTCCCCACAGTGACCCACAGTCCGATGAGCTCTGTTTCTCATCGTGCAAATGTTTTGATCCCCTTCTGTGTCAGTTTTAGATTTTGAGTTTCAGTTATGTACTTCTGCTATTTGTATTTTCACTTCATTTAAAAAAAGAAAGAAAAAAAACCATGAGCAGTGTTGTGCCAGCCCATCCAAGTACTTGGGCTCTTATGTTATTTGCCCCACAGCCCACAGATGTGAAACTCCTGTTTTCACTTAGCAGCCCATGCACCAGCAGCAAGGTTGGCAGCCTACTTGTGCGCTTCAGCCAGCTTGCAGCCCAGGTCAGCAAATCCAAGTTTTCTTACAATTTTGGTTGAATATTATACTAGAGCACAATGGTGATTTTAGAGGCACCTAGTTTTGATGGTTGACAAGACCCATGGTTCTTCACTGAGTGGTTATATGAGATAGATGAGTTTTTTGAACAAATAGGTTTGTCATATGTGAGAAGGGCTAGGTTTGCCAAAATGAAATTGATAAGTAGAGCTAGGGACCATTGGCAAGATGTTGAAGACCTTCGCATTAGAAAGGGTAAGCCTCCCATAGCTGATTGGGAAGAAATGAAGGAAAACTCATTGAGAGATATATTCCCCCATCCTATGAGCCAAGGAGAGAGAGAAATACGTTCCTCCATCCTATGAGAAAAAGAAAGAGAAATATGTACCCCCACCTTATCAAAAAAAAAGACAAATACGGGATAATCATGTATCTCAATTTGAAGATGAGATGAATGTTCAAACAATTTCTAGTCCTAAGCCTAATGTGACTTTTTGTTCAAAATCTGGTCCTAAGCCCAAGGTGAATTTTTGTTCAAAATCCGGTCCTAAGCCCAAGGTGAACTTTGGTTCAAATTCTAGTCCTAAGTTCACTCCAATGCTATCTTCCATTGAAGTAGAACACAAATTCACAGAAGTAGAACACAAACTTGAGAATCTCATGAAACTAGTTCAATATTACTATGCAATGCTCAAGAAACCTGAAGTTGGGTTTGATACTTTACATGCTCACCACAAGCCCTTAGTGTCAACGGAGGTTGCCTCACCTATACGACAAGAAGAACCTACTAAGGAGCCTAAACAACAAGGTGAAATATCTGAACCATGTGTAGCAGATTTAATTCAACCTATTGAAGTGTCAGATACATTGCCCTTTGTTGAAAAGGATGATTCCATTATCCTTGATGAAGAGAAGGTTCCACAAGGAAATGTAACATTAGAGGGTGCACATGATGTGGAAGTTGATGAATTTTCTTTTGATCAACCTTTCATGGTGCATGACGACAAACAGTTTGCTAAAGTAGAGAAAGTGGATACCTTGTTGCTTCCTATGGTTAAAGATAATATTTTGATTCCACACATTGATTCTGTCATCCCAGGAAAGTTTACTGATGTGATGGAATGTGAAGCTTCATTATTCTTGTGCTTCCAAAAGTGATTATTATATTGAGGCAAGTACCACATACTGGAGTTCTAATCCTACTTCACTTTAAAACTCGAGGTCGAGTTTTCTCCGACCAGAGGAGTATGTTGCAGGAAACCAAGATTTTATGTTTTAATTTGCAATTAATATTGTTTTTGAATTTGAATTTTGAATTTGGTTATTAATGTTGAGGGTTTTTATGGATTTAAATTAGATGTTTTCCATATTGGTGTAATCTCTTAAACCCTATTCAACTAGTACTCCTGTAGTGGGGAAAGACAGATGAATTTGAATAAGATTAATTATTATGAGTTGAGAAATGTCTCCTCTCCTCCCTTGTTTTCTTTATTTGGCGGTGATGCCAAACACCCTTAGGTGGTGATGCCTAAGGTTTGTAGGCAAATTCTAGGTGGTGAACCCTAGGGTTTGTTTTGTTGTTACTTTTGTTCCTCTTTTATCTCCTATTTCCTATTTGTGCTGTATCAGCATAGAAAATAAATTTGCATATATGAAAGTGAAGTTTCAAGTATATGGTACAAATTTTGTAGGAGAAATAGGAGGGGAAAAAAACTCATGGACATGTTATTTTATTGGACTCAATAAGTATCCCAATAATTTTGTGTTGAAAAAAAGTATAACAAGTTGTTTTAATCAAATAAAACAACAAATTTTAAACAAAAAAAAAAAAAAAATCATTTTAAACCCACATGTCTATGTATCGTACGATGCATATGATTCAATGATATGATATAATATGATCCATACGATACGCACCTATGTATCAGACAATTCATGAGCACTTACAATACGCCTTGACAATACAAAACTTTTTTGTACACAACATGATACATATCGTGTATTATACGATACTGACAACTATGCTTATGCCCACAAACCAATAAAACTGTGAACATTTAAACTTAAAACACTATCAAAGGCATAAAATCTCATATCTCACAAATCCAGCATCCTCAGCTATTGCATCTATCAGTCTTACTAAAAATTGTGTTATTAGTAGTATGGACCTTAAGCCCATAACCACCCATCGTATTGCACTAATGACTCATAATAAATATCAAGCTTAAAGAATCAGAATATAACTGACCTGTGGGACAGCCAATCTCTCAAGATTAGCTGCATAAGGCATAGGAACATCAGCCCCAGTAATTCTCTCAACTGGAGCATCAAGATAACCGAAGCTTTCCTCAACTACAGATGTGCTGTTTAAAGGAAGAAGCACAATGTAAGATTGATGGTTTCCAGAAAAAACCGATCACCCAGAGTAGATATATCAGTGGAAAGAGATAAACCAGATTTCAGCTCCAACACCATGCTGGGGAAATCCTTCTTCGACTGTTATGAGTCTGTTGGTTTTCCTGACAGAAGCATTGATTGTGGATCTATCTAATGGCCGGATTGAGCGCAAGTTTATAACCTAAAGTGATAGGAATAGTTATAAATATGTCCATGACTAAAATAGAACTAGTTGTAAGAATATTGTGGTCATTCTTTACCTCAGCACTGATTCCTTCCTTTGCAAGAATCTCAGCTGCCTGAACATAAATCAATACAATTATTTGCAGTTGGAGGCACAAATCACAAAGAGAGTGAGAGAGAGAGATGAAATCTAACTACAGCCTATAGATTATTTTGATACAACTTAGAGGAAATTATAAGAAAAATTACATCCCCTACGTATAGTGCACAAATCGAACAAAAGAAAGTTCCCGCACACAGTTGAGTACTTGCAAATTTGAACAGTTGAGAAAGTTCCCGCAAAATCAACAACTCAGGGAGAGCAGTCCTCAAAAGAGAAGTAGGACATCATAGTACAAAAACTAACACCTTGCAACCAGAATCAACTCCAACTATTCAAGGGATATGCAGAACAATTGCATATCTTGGACAGGAATAGGGACTCTTGACAAAGCAATAATCAATCCAAAGGATGCTAGAACCCAGAACACCCAAGAATTGTTTCTACTATGCATTTGCAACAGTAGAAACCATTACACCAAATGCAAAATTTCACAACTAACTTCACTTTTTTGGGTGTACATTACACATTTCTCTCTCATTTTCTCATCTTACTACTCATCGTACAACTTCCAGGTCAATTTATTTCTCACAAGAGAAAAAATTACATTAAATAATATCAGCTGGGTTGGTATAGCAGACAAACCTTGAGAGCATAGCCCACCATTTTTGAAAAAGCTGTAATAGTCACATCCTTTCCTTCTCTCTCAATCTGTGGAAAACAGAAAATTACAAGGTGAGCAACAATTATAGTATCAAGGGAACATAGTAGAATAATAGGGAAAAAAAAGAACAATATTCTTGTAGGTAATGTTTGAAAGTCACCTTAGCTTTCCCTATTGGTAAGCAAAAACTGGAATCAAGAACTTCAGCTGAAACAGGGAATGACTCACCATATCTGAAGCACAAAGTTCCCATCAATATGAACAATGTTTGACAGGACTTGGGCAATCCAAATAAATCATAATCACAATCTACTTACAACAACTCATTTTCAAGAAAAACAACAGGATCAGGATCTCTTATGGCAGCTTTTAGCAGTCCACGAGCATCTTCAGATGAGTATGGGGTTAACACTTTCAACCCAGGGCAGGAGGCATACCACGATGCATAACACTGCATATAAAAATATATAGAGCATTGCCATATGATTGTTTTTCTAATACTGTGAAATGAAAACTGAAGATGCTGTGTCATACGGGACAGAACCAGGACCAAATTGGAAGGGCATCACACAGAAGAAGAGCAGGTAACAAAAAAGAACTAGGTACAAAAATAAAGCCTGAGGAACCATACATGAGAGTGCTGGGCACCAACACCAGCAGCAGCACCATTAGGCCCTCTGAAAACTATAGGAACAGATATCTGGCCAGCAGACATATAGTTTGATTTTGCAGCAGAATTAATGATGTGATCAATTGCCTGCCAACCAAAGCAAGAACTGATACTCAGTAAAGGAAAAAAAGAAAAAGAAAAAGAATTATAATATTTAGAAGAGACAAACAGGCACAACACTGTAGAAATAATACAAGAAAATCAAAGAATGAACTCTTCAAGTTACCTATAAACTAGAGAATGCACCATAAATAAATGAACCAAAAATTGTGTATAAATTTATCAGCAATTTTGAATTACCACAGGAGGCAATCCACAATATCCTTCAATTCAACTAACAAATGACTTCTGTGTGTGTGTGTGTGTATGTGTGTGTGAGAGAGAGAGAGAGAGAGAGAGAGAGAGAGAGAGAGAGAGGGAGAGAGAGAGAAACAAAGAGCTCAGAAACTACATTATCCTGATATTTTCTTTGGAACAAAAAAGGCCTAAATGGCTTAAATACGTTGAACTCTACTAGATACTTGAATAGATTAAGATACTATTATAAGGTTTTGGAGGGTAGTTGAAGGATTAAATCAATTGAAACAGCACCATACAACACAAAATCCATATTTAAAACAAACACCTAATAAGCATTTGTATCCCATCCAAACTAGACCATTCAGATCAAGATATCAACTATAATTCTGACATCAGAATATCACTTAGCATAAGGTTTCAGAAAAATGTATACAAATAGGAAACCTCTAACCTGCATAGAAAAGTTAAATGTCATGAACTCAACAACAGGCCGCAGACCATGGTAAGCAGCACCAACTCCAATCCCGGTAAACCCAGCCTGCAAAACGTTTAACACAAAAAATGCAATGAGCCAACTGTTACCAAAGAATATAAACAAGAATTCTAATATACTTGACCAACCACAGAAGAAACCAAAGAATCAAAGAATGGTATGAGCAGCTCAAGTAATAGATATAACCTCAGTGATTGGTGTATCAAGAACCCTCTCAGGACCATACTTGTCCAAAAGCCCTTTGGATATCTACACAAAACAAAGATTAAGACCCGATTTATAGACACGTGTATAAAATCAAATTCTGGCCTTGAAAGGTAATAGAAATCTGCGAAATTCATCTCTTCGATTGATAAAGTCTAACCTTGTATGCACCTTGATATTCACCAACCTGCACTCCCAAAAAATAAGGGGGAACATAAGTACAGAAAGAATATCAAGTTTAGGAAATACTAGTAAATTCTTTCCATTTATCCTCACCTCTTCACCCATCAAAAACACTTTCGGATCAGCAGACATTTCCTCATCAAGCGCAGAATTTAGAGCATCTCTCACTGTCATCTGTACACAATTATCATTTCAAAAGTAAAATTCAGTAAGTTTGTAAAGACTAATCCTTTATCCAAGCAAAAGAGACAGCTTTTCAAATTACTATGACAACAATCAAGCCTCAGTCCCAGAATTTTGGAAGCTATTCATATTACTACAGCACCAAAAATGAAAGGTTTTCAGGTTCCTAAAGGTCAGTTCCTGGTGCAATGCCAAGTTCCTTCCACCCGAAGCAGCATGTCACGAATTCAAGTCCAAGAATCAGATTCTCCACAAAAAAAAAAAAAAAAAAAAAAAAAAAAAAAAGAAGGTGTAAGACTTCCTACCAATCAACTATCCCAAGCCCGCAAAAGTGGGAGCTTTATGTTCTGGCTACAACCCTTTTTTTCCTTACAAATTCTTACCTTTTTTTTTTTTTTTCACAAGGTCCCCCATCAAAGAATTTCAGTCATATCCCAGCCTCCCGGGAAAATAATTGAGACATGCTTAAACATCATACATATATATAATATAATATAAGCTCAGCACTGGTATAAAATAAAAAATAAAAAATAAAAAACAAAAAACCAAAGCACAAACAAACAAGGAGTACTAAAAGTAGTCTAATAAAGCCAACTGAAAAGCATAGAATTGATACAAAATCCACCATTACCTCTTTCCTGCTGATGAGTAGCTTCTCAATGCCGACACGGCAGAACGTGTCCTCTGTACAAACCAGCATTACAATTAAGCAAATCCAAGCTAATTAACAAACAAATCAACTATATATAAAAAAAGATTTCATTTTCATTTTCATTTTTTATTTTCACAACAAAAACAAATAAACAGCTAATGATTCGAGAAGTCGTACCAGAAGAGAAGCGCCTCCGGCGCCTACTTTTTGCCTTATAATCCCAACATCTTTGTCTCTAAATATTGCTCTAAAATCAACCAAATCGAAAATCACAAATCAGATCCTACCAAATCACAGTGCTAGTAGACATTTAACAAAATTATAAAAAAAAAAATGAATGAATGAAGGAAGGAAAGTTTTTTTTTTTTTAATGAATGAATGAAGGAAAGAAATGAAAAACCTTAAAATATCAGAGGAAATTTATGGAGAGTGAGATTTTGGGTTTGAGGAAAAAAAAGAAAAAGTAAGGACCTTGGAATAAGAATGGTATGGGATCCGATCTTATTAAGACTTTCGATGTAGAAAATGAAAATGAAGGCAGCCAGCCAGCCAGACAGGGCTTTTTCACTATAGTCTAATGGTAGTATCTGTTTTTTTTTTTTTTTTTAGACCATGTATTTTTTATTTTGATTTTTCTGTTGATTTTTTTTGTGGGAATATATATATATATATATATATTATAATATAGTGCGGCAAAAGAGGAGAGAGAGTAGTACAATACAATTTTTTGTTTTTGTTCTGATGTGACAGCGACAGGCTTGGTAGGATGTGGTTAGGTTTTGTTATATTTTGGTGTGCCGAACAAGTGGCCTGGTGAAAGGAAATGGGCAGACTAGTAGTGTGAGAGGCAACTATGTATTAAGTTAGAGAAGGTTTAAAAGAATAATGGAAAGTAGCATCTCGAGATTTAGAAACTTGAGATTTATATTAAAACTCGAGTTTCAAAAACTCGCTTTGTGAGTTGGACTAAAAATGCCATAGAGATCTCGAGTTTTAGAAACTCGAGTTCCTAAAGTGGCGTTTTTAAATCCTATAGTGACGTTTTAAAACCCTATAGCGGCGTTTTTCTGCCAAAAAAAATTATAAGTGATCACTTCATACCAGGTTCAGGGAGCCTTATAGTGACGTTTTTAAGCTCTATAGTGACGTTTTAAAACCCTATAGCGGCGTTTTGGAACTCGAGTTTTTAAAACTTGAGTTCCACGTGGATTTTTTTTCCACGTCAGACTGATCCGCTTACAAATCGAGACTTAAAAACTCGAGTTTTATCATAGAACTCGAGTTTTAGACACTCGAGATGCTACTTTTCAACATTGTTTTAAAACGTGACAACTAACTAAATTTTTTGATATTTATTGTTATTTGGAAAGGGTGTTCGGCCGAGTGAGGTTTGATTGCAAAAGCGAAACCAAGGGATAGGATCATTTGGTGTGGGTTGCAGGAGGGTCCTCACTCCTCACTGCTTTGCCTAAGAGTGCAAGAGAGAAAGAAGTAATGAACATGCAACAATTTTTTTTTCTTTTTTTTTTGAGAAAGAAGCAATTTTTTATTTTTGATATGTGTGTGTGTATATATATATATATGTGTTTGGTTTTAAATATGTTTGGAAATATTTTTCTTCAACTAACTGTATGTCGATTGAAGAAATTATTTATTTGTAATTTTAATTATATAACTTTTTTAATGAAACATATGACTTATTTAAACTAGCATCATCACATGCGCTTCATGCGTGCAATAAGGTTTAACTTAAACACTTAAACACTTCATGCGTGCAATAAGGTTCTGTTTAAACACTTATAAAAGATGCCATAGAGTGCTAACTTCCCCAAAGCACCCAGTTCGAGGACTTTAGGTATGACTAAGGTTCTGTTTAAACACTTATAAAATATGTCATAGTGTGTTAATTTCCCCCAAAAATCTAATCTGAGGACTTTAGGCATGACTAAGGTTCTGTTTAAACACTTTTAAAAAATGCCATAGAGTGTTAACTTCCCTAAAGCACTCAGTCCGAGGATTTCAGGCATGACTAAGGTTCTATTTAAACACTTATAAAAGATGTCATAGCGTGCTAATTTCCCCAAAGCATCTAGTTCGAGGACTTCAGGCATGACTAAGGTTCTACTTAAACACTTTTAAAAGATGTCATAATGTGTTAATTTTCCAAAAGCATCTAGTTCGGGGACTTTAGGCATGACTAAGGTTCTGTTTAAACACTTATAAAAGATGCTACAGAGTGTTAACTTCCCTAAAGCACCCGGTCCGAGGAATTCAGGCATGACTAAGGTTCTGTTTAAACACTTATAAAAGATGTCATAGTGTGTTAATTTCTCCAAAGCATCTGGTCCGAGGACTTTAGGCATGACTAAGGTTCTGTTTAAACACTTTTAAAAGATGTCATAGTGTGTTAATTTCCCCAAAGCATCTGGTCCGAGGACTTCAAGCATGACTAAGGTTCTGTATAAACACTTATAAAAAATACCATAGAGTGTTAACTTTCCCAAAGCACCCGGTCTGAGGACTTTAAGCATGACTAATGTTCTATTTAAACACTTATAAAAAATATCATAGTAGGAAGCGCGATGTATTTATATAACAAATATGACAAAGGAAACTTTCATTAATAATAATACATTTTTAGGTTGTTTACATTCCAAGGACAGGATATTACATGCTCATCTAGGTCTTTAAGGAAATATGCTTCTATACCAATCACTGAGGTGATGCGATAAGGCCCATTACCGATTAGGTTCTAGCTTCCTCGATGGGTTCTTTGTAGTATCCAGAACCTTTCTCAATACCAAGTCACTAGGCACTAATGGCCTCTACTTTACATTGACATCATAACCATGTTTGAGCTTGTGTTGGTAGTATGCCAGTTGGACCATTGCATTTTCTCTCCTCTCTTTAATCATATCTAGGCTTTTCTCCAGCAATCCATCATTATTAATCGGATCAAAAGTACTTGTCTTTAGCGTCGGGAAGCTAGTCTCTAAAGGGATAATGGCTTCAGCTCCATCTGTCGTTGAGAAATGAGTCTCCCCTATCAACTTGCGAGGTGTGGTTCGGTATGTCTACAAGACATGTGGCAGTTTTTTCACCCATTTTCCCTTTGCATCATCCAACCTTTTTTTGAGTCTATTTACTATAACCTTGTTAATAGCCTCAACTTGTTCATTCCCTTGGGGATAAGCTGGGGTAGAGTATCTATTCTTAATTCCCAAGTCACAGTAGTATCTCCTGAAAGACTTGCTATCAAATTAAAGGCCATTGTCCGAGATAAGGGTATGGGGGATTCTGAATCGTGTGACAATGTTTTTCCAAATAAACCTCTTGGCATCCATGTCTCTGATATTTGCTAAGGGCTTAGCTTCAACCCACTTAGTGAAGTAGTCCATACCGACCAGCAGGTACCTCTTGTTTCCTGTTGCCTTGGGAAAAGGGCCGAGAATGTCCAAGCTCCATTGAGCGAATGACCAAGGGCTGGTTAGAGGATTAAGGACTCCTCCTGGTTGGTGTATGTTTGGTGCAAACCTTTGACATTGATCACATTTCTTCACATACTCTTGGGCCTCTTTTTGTATGTTTAACCACCTATAGCCTTGAGTGATGGCTCTGTGCGCCAAAAACCTGCCTCCAGTGTGACTTCCATAAATTCCTTCATGTACCTCCTCAAGGAGTAGCTATGTTACTTCGGGGTGTATGCATAGCAAGTATGGCCCAAAAAAGGAACGTTTATACAATTTCTGATCTTTGGACAGCCGGAACCGAGGAGTCTTCCTTCTTATTTTGTCAACTTCTGATCTCTCCCCAGGTAGGATATCCTTCCTTAGGAATAGTACTATGGGGTCCATCCAATTAGACCCCACTTTAATATGGTAAACATAAACCACCTCTATGTTCACCTTTGTGCGCTGGCGCAAGTCTTCCACAAGGATGACCCGAGGTAAGTTTTGTGACGAGGAGGTCGCAAGTGTGGCTAGGGAATTAGCATGTGTGTTTTTGTTTCTAGGGACATGGAACAGGTTGAAAGATTTAAGCTGGACTACAGGCGTCTAACCTAACTTAAATACCTTTGCATTCTTTCATCTCACACCTTAAATTTTCCTTTCACTTGCCTAACAACTAATCTTAAGTCTGAGAACATTTCTAGTGCCTTTCTGCCCATTTTTTGAACTATGGCCATTCCCATCAGCAGAGCATCATATTCAGCTTCATTGTTTATGGCCGAAAATCCCAACCTTAATGATTTCTCAATGGTGATTTTCTCGGGTGAGACCAAAACTAGCCCTACTCCGGTCCCCTTCTAATTTGCTACACTATCAACATATACCTTCCAGAATGGAGGTTCTTGCAGGGAGACTGTGCCAACTGATTTTCCATTCATATTCTGTGTCGCTGCTGCTTCTTCTAATGGGTGTTCGACGAACTCGGCCACCAGGTTCGTGAGGACCTGGCCTTTGACAGAGGTATGAGGCATGTACTTAATGTCAAAAGCCCCTAGAATTATGCTCCATTTAGTAATCCTTCCCGTGTAATCAACACTTCAAAATATGGCTCTAAGTGAAAGCTGGGTGAGGACGACAACTGTATGTGCCTGGAAGTAATGCGGCAATTTTCGTGTACCATGCACTATCGCCAAGATGGTTTTCTCCAGTGGTAGTCTCTGCCTTATGTAGTGGCTTACTCATATAGTAAACTGGCTGTTGTACGCCACAGTCAACTTGTTTCAACACCAAACTTACGGCATGAGAGGCCACAGCGATGTAGGCAAACAGGACCTCATCCACTTTAGGGTTGGACATGATAGTTGGTCAAGATAGATATTCTTTAAGTTGCTGGAAAGTCAAGGCACACTCATCGGTCCACTCAAACCCCTTCCACTTTTTCATCAGTATAAAGAAGGGTCTGCATCTATCCGTTGACTGAAAGATAAACCGATTCAAGGCAACGGTCATTCATGTCAATTTCTAAACTTCCTTTGGATTCCAAGGTCGTTGTAAATTGTTAATAGTCTTGATTTGATTGGGATTGACCTCAATTCCCTTGTGGGTTACCATATAGCCCAAGAACTTGCTTGACCCTACAACAAACGAGCACTTGGAAGCGTTTAGGCGCAACTTATGTTTCTTAAGAACTTTAAAGATGTTTCCGAGGTCTCCCACATGCTTAGACACCACCTTACTCTTCACCACCATGTCGTCTATATAGACTTTAATATTCTTACCCAACTGTGGTTTGAACATCCTCGTTATCATCTTTTGATAGGTAGACCCGACATTTTTCAAACGGAATGGCATCACTTTGTAATGGTAGTTCCCAACGGGGGTAATAAAAACAATCTTTTCCTGATCATCCAAGGCCAGCAGTATTTGGTGGTATTCTTGAAAGGTGTCCAGGAAGCTCATTCGAGGATGGACTATAGTTGCATCACTAGCTAGTCTATTCTAGGCATAACGAAGGGGTCTTTTGGGCAAGCCTTGTTTAGATCTGTGAAATCTACACACACTCGCCATTTCTCACTCTTCTTTTTCACCACCACGGCATTCAGGGTAGAACACCTTCTTAATAGCCCCTGCCTACTTTAATTTCATCACCTTGTCTCTGACAGCATCGGAGTGATCCTTGGACGAATGCCAAGGTGGTTGCTTTTTGGGGGTGATGGAGGGATTAACATTTAAATGATGACAGATGAAACTCGAATCTACCCTTGGGGCCTCATAAGCATTCCATGCGAATACGTCAACATTTTTTCTAGAAACTCTACCAGCTTTTCCTTCTCTAGAGGAGGTAGCTGAGCCTCGACCTGAAATACCTTCTCCGGATTATTACCAACAACGACCATTTCCAAATCCTCACATTTCACCTACTCGACTGACCCATCGACAGGAAACACCGAAACTTTTAATTGCTATAAGCCCCCTTTGGTAGAGGCCGAAGACTCAGCTTCGGGCTGATGTAAGATGGCAGCCACCAGGCACTGTCTGGCTGTGGATTGACTTTCTAGGATCTCCTTAACTTGGCCTTCGGATGAATATTTCACCTTTTGGTGCAAAGTAAAAAAAATGACTCCTAAGGTATAAAGCCAAGGTCTAACCACAATGGCTGTGTAGGGTAAATAAGCGTCCACCACGAGAAGATCCACCTCTACCACTTCTAAACCAGTTTGTATAAGTAGTCTAATCTGTCCCTTCGAAATTACAACATTCCTATCAAAGCTTACTAGGGGCGAATTATAGGTTGTTAGGTCCTCAGGTTTCAAATTTAGCCCCTTGTACAGGTTGGGAACATAATCTTAGCACCGTTGCCCTGGTCTACCAACACCCTCTTTACATTATATCCCCCAATCCTAAGTGTGACCACCAAAGTATCATCATAGGGTTAGATGGTTTCAATCTTATCCTCGTCTAAAAAGCCCAGCACTAGTTGGATTTCTATTCTAGCCTTCTTTGGCTCTGAATTAGCGCCCTTGGTGGATAACCAAGCCACAGACATCACCCTAAAAGGGCAGGAACTAGTCCTCCCTGAAGCAGCGAAGATGACATTTATCGTTCCCAAGGGGAGTCTTAAAGAATCATCTCTCCGAGATTCTGAGTTTATCTAGCCATCCTAGCCGCTAGAGTGGTGCAGGAGTTGCTTTAATTTTCCTTCACAGACGAGATGGTCTAGGTGGTCCCACAGACTTCTACAATCTTCCGTGGTATGTCCATAGTCTTGGTGGTATTAGCAATAGAGGTTCTGATTGCGCCTTGTGGGATTTCCTTCCAATTTATTCGGCCATTTAAAGAATGGCTCATTCCTAATCTTCTCCAAAACTTAATACACTGGCTCTTGGAACACATCATTGACTAACTGAAGATTGGTAGATCCTAACTGTTTGGCGAAATCTCTCCATGGTCGGATGTTATTGTATCAGTCCAACCTGAAATCCTTCCTCTCTTAAAGGATTACCTTATCTTTTCTTTTTCCCTGCTATTGATCTTCCTCAACCCTTTTATACTTGTCAATCTGGTCCATTAGTTGGAGCACACTAGTGACAGGTTTGCCAATCAGAGACTTCCTCAAACTGTGCTAAGCTAGGAGGCCAATCTTTAAAGTACTAACGGCTACATTGTCAAACTCACCATCTATCTCGTTGTACATCTCCCAATATCTGTCCGAGTACGTTTTCAGGGTCTCTCCCTCTCGCATGCTTAAGGACATCAGGGAAGCTAAGGGCAAAGGGACCCTGTTACAGGTGACAAACCGGGAACCAAACGCTTGGGTGAGTTCTTTATAAGAACTTATGGAATCTGCCCTTAAGCTGTCGAACCATCTCATCGCAATAAGTCTCAAACTGGATGGAAAAACCTTACACATCAAAGTTTCGTCTTTGGAATAGACAGTCATTCTCTGATTGAAGTGGCTCACATGTTCCACAGGGTCTGGTCTACTATTGTACGTTGTGAAGGCAGGCTGATTGAATTGTCAAGGAATTTTAGCCCCCTCGATTTTGCGCGTGAAGGGTGACTTGGAGATTTGGTTCAAGGCTCTGCTCATAGCGTCGTTTCCCACGCCTTTACATGGCGAGCTTCTGACCCTCCGTTCCGGACAATGTTCTCCCTCGTAGGAGAAAGATTCACTAGGCGGGGTTTAAGACCTTCACCTGTAATTGATGTCCCTTTCATCATCAGAAGAAGCATCTGAGTTAGAGGGGGTTCACCTTCACCGTGCATGGCGCAACTTTCTCTTTAACTGGTTAATCTCCAATTGCATGCCCTTGTTACTCTTTGCATGGGAGATATGGCTTCCACCTTAAGGCTGACTCCTATCAATATGTGTGGTATGCACACTTCCTTGACGATCACTTCTCCACTCAAGATTGACAAAGGGGTCACCATACTGGGATCCCATAGATTCTGCTTGATGTGGACATGATCCTACCATAGTTAACCGTTGCACTCACTATTGCATAAGTTCTTCCCACAAATGGTGTCAAATGTAGGGACACGGTTTGCAGCCCAAACCCAAAATGCGTGGGATATCGGCCTATTGAGCCCAGTATAATAAATTTGTAGAGAGTGGGTCAAAGAACTAGGCCCTAGTGAATTTAACAACGGCTAATATGGACTTAAAAAATGATCAAGTAAGAACAAGGCACATAAGACTGAATAAATTCACTGTTTGAGGAGGTAAATCTTTGTATAAATCAATAGAACTGATTACAAATGCAACTTTGATTGCTATAGTATTCTTTCTCTATTTTTCCAATCCCCCTCTCATCGAGGGTCTCTCACATTATATAGTTCAGTTTGGACTTTCTTAATCCTACACTTGTTGATCATCTAAGCCCTCACTTGAGTGCCTGTCTCATCAGACACCCTTTTTGGTTTTCTGTGAGTCATAGTAGCCAAGATAGCACTGTTCAGGGGTCTTCTCCATATAAATGCAGCAGAAAAGTAGCTACAGTGCATTTAATGCGGTGGTAGCAGCTTTTTTCTTAGATATTTCTGAGTTCCCATCACTCTTATACGTGAGTGATGCATGTCATTATCGCTGGAGCCTTTTGAAAGGTCGCCTTGATTGTTAGGATACAGATTTAAGCTGTATTCATCATATCCGAGGAGGAGTTCCTCCTCAAACCGCACTTCATTCGTTCCTTTCGTATGAGACTTTAAAATTGGAACCCTTTATAACTATTTGTCTCTTCTCGGACCATTTAATGTCTTCGGACCAAGCCCAATGCCCAATATATGATTCTGAGCCCTTATCCCTACAATATGTAAATTAATGAAAATAAGGAATAATAATTTTTATGTTAATTAAAATTAAATAGAAAATAAAAATAAAGTAATCTTTTGCTCTATTTTTTAAAAAAAAAAAAAAGAAGTAACATTTTACTTTATGTTATATAACGAATGCACATTGTGTAAGCTTGACTTTTTATAAATAAAAAATTCATATATAAGTCCAAATTTAATTAAATGGAATATGGTAAATAACTATGCAACTAATATAATAGGAGATATTTGGAAAATATAAAGGGAGTTTGCACAATTAAAACTCAAGTGCATATTTAAATGAAAAACCCTTAATTCAATAATTAAAAAAAAAAAAATTGAAAGCATATTTAAGTGGTAAACTCAATGTAATTGTTAAGAATTATGAACAACCCGAATTACTAAACATTAAAAAATAAAAGTACATAAACGTATGTAAGAACTGAATTTTTATCTTTGAAAGTGAGGAAGGAAGCACCAAATTTCACCCTATAAAAACAAAATGTTTAAATATAAACTTCAAGAATTTTTTTTGACAAAAACTTTTGATCAAGTGCTTTGAAATCTCAAGGAAACTCCCTGAAAAAATATAATAAAAAACATCATGAATAATAATAATAATTAAAAAAACAAAATTGGGAATTTATTTTTTGAAGCAAAGAGGCATTGAATTTGAGAGGAAAAAAAAAAAACCCTAAAAAATGATAGAAACTTGGACAAGTATAAATGAAAAAAATAATGAATATGGCTTTATTATTTATAGTTACCTAAAAATCTAAAGATGAGAGTCACATTATTAACAAATTATTATCAATAATCATTCCTATATTTATCCAACAAACAAAATTTCAACCACGGTAAACTTTGTTAGGTTCTAAAGATTTAGGAATTTATGTATTTAGAACTCTAATGTGTAATGTTGGCAAACCATGATCAAAACAATATGTTTAAGTCTTGTTTAGGCTTGCTCAAAGTTGGGTCTTTCATTTAAAGTTGGAATCGAGAGGTTGCAGATGCATTGGTGCATTTCAGCCTGACTCGATCGATCGAAAGAAAGACTCGATCGATCGAAAGAAAGACTCGATCGATCGAATCTCGGACATAATGTTTTTCTGCAGAATATTCCAGCTCAGCCCTAACTTATTAAACGTTTTGGGTTTTCTGTTTTTACCCTAGGTATATAAAGAAAAACCCTAGCCACTTTTTTAGAGTTGCTCCTGTTGTATTGTTGCTCATACTTTTCTGTTTTGTGTAAATCTCTTGTGAGATCTAGAGGAGTTTTCCTTTACACAAAACTTAGGGTTTTCTAGGCAGAGATTACTTCAAAACCTTGATGACCAACTCGCTTGCTACCATTGGAGCTTAAAGAATAACAAGCGTGGGTACTTGTAGCTGATTAGAGAATCCAAGAAAGAAGGAGTCTGTGGATTCGGGGCTTGCACGTGGTCGTGTCAGTAAGTTCTACTGGTGGGTAGTATTAGGAAGTCAAGCGGGGAGCTTGTAAATCCTTTTGTATGAACTTCAATTCTTTCATAGTGGATTCAGGTTTATCTTGAGGATAGCTAGGTCAAATCCTCCCCAGGTTTTTTACCGGTTTGGTTTTCCTGGGTGATCATATCTTGTATTATTTCTATTCCGCTGCTTTATACTTTTGATATGATTGTATGTTTGTGATAATCTAGAATTGCATAATTTGACTAAGTAACAACTTGGCTAATTAACTAGGTTAATCCAGTTGGTTTAAGAGGTCTAAAACCGTTCAAGTGGTATCAGAACGGGTAGCTCTCTTGTTGGAGATTTTTTGATCTCTGAGCTGATCCTTGACCCCTGTTGTCATGGAGCATGGACACTCTCTTGTTGTTCCTCCTCACTTTGATGGGAATAACTATGCTTATTGGAAAGTAAGGATGAAAGCATTCCTGAAATCCATTGATGAGAGAGTTTGGAATTCCGTTGAGTACGGATGGGAGAAGCCCACTACTCTTGTGAGTGAGTGGTAAACTTCTCAAAAAGAAGCAGTTGGTTTCAATAGCAAGGCTATGAATGCCATCTTTAATGCTGTTTCCATGGAGGAATTTAAGAGAATCTCTAATGTTGAGATTGCTCATACTGCTTGAAAAATCCTCCATACTGTGCATGAAGGCACAAAGATAGTTAAGATTAACAAGCTGCAGCAATTAACTTCTAGATTTGAAAGCATTAAAATGTCTGATGATGAATCTTTTGATAAATTCTATGCTAAAGTGAATGATATTGTTAGGAAGATTCTTAGATCTTTAACTGAATATTTTAGACCCAAAGTAACTGCTATTACTGAGAGTAAGGATATGGACTTCATCCCTGTTGATGAGCTTGTAGGATCTCTTCAATCCTATGAGTCTGACCTACCCAAAACTTCTAAATCCAAATCAATGGCTCTTAAGTCTATTGATGATGTTGAGGTTGGTGGATTTGATGATGAGCTCTCTGCTACAGAGATTGTGTACCTTGCTAAGAACTTTAGAAACTTTCTTAGGAATAACAACAGAAAGGCAAGAGGCATAAACATTGCTGAACCTAGAAACTTTAGGAAGAATGATCCCTCTAAGGTTAATAACTTTGAAAAACCTAGAGATAAAGTTGGTCAATCCTCAAACAATTCTTTGGGTGTTCAGTGTTTTGGCTGTCAAAGGTATGGTCATGTTAAATCTGAATGTCCTACATTCTTGAGGACTAAGGGTAAAGCTATGGCTGTAACCTTTAGTGATAATGAGGTTTCTGATGATGAGTCTGGATGTGACGAGAATGGAAACTTCATTGCTTTCACTGCTACTGCTGTAGTCAATAAAAGTATATCTGTTGAAGAGAACCCTTCTGATGGGGAACTCTCTGAGGTGCAGATCTTCAAGAGGNAGCTTTGTAGTGCATGTTGTGTGGGAAAGATGTTTATGGTGTTTATCACTTTGTCTTAATCTTGAAGTCACATGTTATTTGACTGTCGGACTTGATCCTTTTGAGAAAGGCATAAATAACCATCTCACCACTGTTCACTAGCCAATCATGAACACCTTAGTGCATATCATAAGATTTTGTGCCCGAGAAAGTGTAGCACATGCACAAAAAGAACATAAGGTGTAGCCTCGATTAATTGCTTAATGCTTAAAATTGGTGTGTACTATTAAGCTTGATGTTATTTCACATAATTAAAATTGGTGTGTACTATTAGGCTTGATGCCAATTCACAAAAAAAAAAAAATAATAATAATAATAATAAATAATGAGGCAAAATTCAAGAAATTTACATAATTGCAAGCTTATGTTCTAGGAGATGTGGGAGTTATATGATGTATCTCTTTAGGTGATAGTCTCTTTTAAAATTCTGTGTGATTAATTTTGTAGACTTTGTGATTGATTTCTATTCACATATTACTTCACATGTATCTCAAATTTTTGCTAGTTTGCACACACTACACAAGTTACTCTTTGCTAAATACTATACATGTAATTGTGTGTGTTTTTGTCTGACCAACCAAGTTTAAAAATACCTTGAATATTATGCAAAACATTTTTTTTGCTTGAGAATTTAAAGGAAGAATGGCTGAAATTTTCTTTGGAGAAACTGGGATTAAAACTTGGGTTTTTGAAAAAGCATTCCATCTCATACTCACACATTTTGTTTCAACAATTTTAATGCTTTGAGGATTTGTTTTCAAAATTTGGTTTGAATTTTTCAAAACTGGAATTTTTCTCAAAATGCTATGAGCTGCTGCTTGTTTCGATTGATTCAACCTGTTTTTCGATCGATCGAAAATTTCTTAAAATTCTTTTAAAAATCTCGGATTGATTCGATCGATCGAATGTAATTTTTGATCAATCAAATATTGCGAATCAGGTTTTTAAAATACTGTTTTTGACTTGTTCAAATCACTTTTTCAAAACTTTTTCAAACCTTTTCTCTCTCTCCGACTCGGCAAGGCTCTACAGCGAATTTTTTGTCATTTTCTCCCAAAATTTTTGCAAGGATTCTCTCTCCTTGAGTCGGTATGTCTATCTTACCCTTCCTTTTGAGTTTATTTTCACTTTTCATGCATTTTTCATGCATTTTATTTTGGGATTTCAAACCTAAGGAATTTGGGATTTTTGTTGATTCAAGCCATATTTTATGCAATTGATCAATGGGTTTTTGTGGGGACTTGATATAATCATGATTTTGCAAGTTTAATTTGATCAATTTTGGGGTTTGTGAAAAATTGAAATTTCTAGGGTTTGTATTAATTCCGAATTAGGGATTTTGTTCAATTAGGTTGAAATTGATGAAATTGGCTTGTTGTTCTGATGTAATTAAGCATTATCTGTATTTTGTGTTATGTAATGCTCAAATCATCAATCTGTTTCAAAATTCTCAAGTGATTTTTCAAATTTTTAGGGTTTTGTTAGAAACTATATGCTCAGGCCAATTTTGTGCAAATTGAACTTAATTTGAACTTTGCTTACTGCATTAGTACATGCATCACGACATTGTGGTTTTTTATGCATCATATAGATTTTTGCTCTATCTCTTTTTGTGCTAACTTGCAATCTGCCCTTGGTCTTTGTGTTATTTTTTGGTTTTCTCTTTGTATCTCTGCCCTTTTTCTTAGCACTATGCCTAGGAAGACTAGGGCTCGTAGGTCTGCCCCCTCACCTACTCCTTCCCCTCCTTCCTTTGACCGTGAGAAGTTTCCGAGTGAGAAAAACCAAGAAACTTATGAGAAGCTGAACCTTAAGAGAAAGATTTGATCTGAGCGTTCTGTCATCTTAGATGAGCTTGATCCTGCCATTAGGGCAAACTTTGAGTGTCGGGGCTAGTTACCACTGTTGGATGTTTCTAATCCTCCTCCTCCAGCTACCCTGATTAAAGAGTTCTTCTCAAACATCTCTATCTGCGTCTATGATTCCAACACTTTGGTAAAGAGTTGGATACGAGGCGTTGAGTACTCTATTACTCCTTCAGTAGTGGCTGATGCTCTTGGGGTACCCTTGGTCCAGCACCCCATCTATCCTTATGATGAGTTTTCTGTTTTGAGTGATGTCATGTCTTACATCACTGGGTCCTCTATCCAGTGGGGTTCTGATCCTAGGATCACCTCTGCTGAGCTTTCTGAGTTGCACTATATCTTCTTTAGGAAAGCGTGTCACTCTATCTAGCCCATTTCTCATCTTCACACCATTCCTCTCGAGCGGTGTGTATTTTTGTACGCTCTTGTCACTGATGCTCCTATCAGTTTTCCTCATTTGTTTCTTCGTTCTTTGAACAAAGTTTATAGGAGTTCATCTTCTTCACATGCTCTTGTTTATCCTATTTTCATTCATAGAATTTTACTTTATCTTGATCTTAGTGGTTTCCCTTCCTCTGAGCCTGTTCATGTGATTACTCCTATAGGAGTGTCTTTTCTTAGGTAAAGGGCTGCTCACCTTCGAGTTGGCTCTAAACACCCTAGGTCTGAGCTTTCTAGTTCCGCACCTCCTCCCTCTTCTTCTACAGGTCCTGCTAGTGAGGCTGTTCCTGATCCTGATGCTGCTACTGCTGATGTTCCTCCACCCCATTGGATGACTTTGATATCCGTCGTACTTTGGAGACTATCATAACTGTTCAGGCAGCTCATGGTCACATTTTGGTGGACTTGCTAGATGAGATCCATGCGTTCTGATCTGGCACATCTTCGTTCACCTTTACCACCTCCTTTTGATGATGGATTGTGATTGCCCTTTGGCATTCCATCACAAAAAGGGGGAGTAGACTTTGTAGAGGAGTTTTGTTGTTAGGGGGAGAGTTTTTTTGTTTTGAGGAGCTAGTGGAGATATTATATTGTATCTAGGCGCTTCACTTTGTATATTATTTTTTTGGGGATATTCATGTTAGGGGGAGTTACATTGTTTTTTAATATACATGATATATACATGATTCTTGTGTCTTTGGATTCATTGTTTATTGTTTTATATTTATGAGATTATCAATTGAGCTGATGTTTCTGTGTGAATCATACAAGAATGTTATACCTGTTTATTTACTATTTTCTGCCACACATGTGTTCATGCGTTTGTTGAGTGTTTCAGAAATATACAGGTTGATTCAATTGAGCTGCTATCTACACTTGCAACTGATGGATGGTAGTTAGAATTGAATTTTAGTTTTTATGAGCATTATTTATGTAAAGGGCTTTCTCTTGTAAACTTTGAGCTTTAGTTTGTGTTTTGTCACGGATTACCAAAGGGGGAGTTTGTTAGGTTCTAAAGATTTAGGAATTTATGTATTTAGAACTCTAATGTGTAATGTTAGCAAACCATGATCAAAACAATACATTTAAGTCTTGTTTAGGCTTGCTCAAAGTTGGGTATTTCATGTAAAATTGGAATCGAGAGGCTGCGGATGCATTGGTGCATTTCGGCCTGGCTCGATCGATCGAAAGAAAGACTCCATCGATCGAATCTCGGGCAGAATGTTTTTCTGCAGAATATTCCAACTCAGCCCTAACTCATTAAATGTTTTGGGTTTTCTGTTTTTACCTTAGGTATATAAAGAAAAACCCTAGCCACCTTTTTAGAGTTGCTCTTGTTGTATTGTTGCTCATACTTTTCTGTTTTGTGTAAATCTCTTGTGAGATCTAGAAGAGTTTTCTTTTACACAAAGTTTAGGGTTTTCTAGGTAGAGATTACTTCAAAACCTTGATGATCAACTCGGTTGCTGCCATTGGAGCTTAAAGAATAACAAGCATGGGTGCTTGTACTTGATTGGAGAATCCAAGAAAGAAGGAGTCCGTGGATTCAGAGCTTGCACATGGTCGTGTCAGTAAGTTCTACTGGTGGGTAGCATTAGAAAGTCAAGCGGAGAGCTTGTAAGTCCTTTTGTATAAACTTCAATTCTTTCATAGAGGATTCAAGTTTACCTTGAGGATAGCTAGATCAAATTCTCCCCAAGTTTTTACCGATTTGGTTTTCCTGGGTGATCATATCTTGTGTTTTTTTTTATTTCGCTGCTTTATACTTTTGATATGATTGTATGTTTATGATAACCTAGAATTGCATAATTTGACTAAGTAACAACTTGGCTGATTAACTAGGTTAATCTGGTTGGTTTAAAGGGTCTAAAACCGTTCAGGTTAATTAAGTAACCTCCAATGGATAGTGAAGATAAATGGCCATGTATCTCAGTTAAACACACTAATGATATAGATATCTAATGAACATGTGGTTCGAAGGAAAAACAGAAGGAAGTTTTTAAAATCCACATTGCATGTTGCCCATGTAAACATGCATCTTTTCAAATTCAAACTGAAAAGGCTAAACTGATGCCAAATGCCTTTTACTATCTTAATGTCTCAATTGAATTAGGGCTTGTTTATGATTTTCATTTAAGTTTGACTATTCTAGTTCATTTTTGTATTATTTTAATTTTTTTATTTGTGTCTCATTAAAAAAAGAAATTGACAAAAGAATCCATTATTGACAAATGAAACACATAAACGTTTAAAAACTTATTTATAGAATTTTCCAAAGGCCTTATAGCTGAATTGACACCTCTTCATATACAAAGTGTTTGGGAGTCTAGGGGAAAAAGTATTTGAACTGCGAGGTTAGCAGCATATTATAATTATTTCTCAAAAACAAAAAAAAAAACTTATTTATAGAATTTAAACCGAACTGGTTGTTATTAATTAGAAATTAAATTCTACCAAGAGTTATTATTAAACAACATACTTATACTATCCGATTATTTACTTCACATCAAGTTAAACATAATCCCAAATTGATCCAATAAGTATTAATTGCGGTTATGTTAAGTCCTGTATTTAGTATAAATCTATCTACATTTTCTAATTTATATAAAAAAAAAATGTTGATACATTTGATAATTGCATGGTACAAACAAAAGCTTTACAGGAAGTTTTTATAAAATAAAAATCCTAATCTTTATATGATAATTAGTGAAAACTATATGTATAATATCATATTAGAATGTTAAGAATATTTGTGGCTGCTCACAACTCGAGGTGTTCTTTTGCATGGAAGAGCATCGTGTTGGCTAGAGATGTGATCTCTAATGGAGCCACATGGAGGGTTGGGGATGGGAAGGATATTCGGATCTGGCAGCATCGGTGGATTTCGTCTTCAGGGAGTGGGAAGGTTTTGTCTCCTCGGTTAGATCAATCTTTGGATGTGGTTCAAGATTTGTTCATGCCTGGCACAAAGACTTGGGATTCTGAGCTCATTGACAAACACTTTCTGCCATGGGAAGCTGACGGTATCAAGAGTATTCCGCTTAGCGAGCACCACCACTCTGATTTACTGATATGGCCTCATACTCCGAATGGTTGTTATTCAGTGCGTTCAGCGTATCGCCTTCTAGTAGCAGCTCAATCTCAGGACCAGCCGTGCTCCTCTAGTACTGAAGCTAGTAAAAGGCTCTGGAAGGGGGTTTGGAGGATGGAGGTGCCCAATAAAGTCCGTCATTTCATTTGGAGGGCTATTCGTGAGTCTCTACCTACAAAGAAAAATTTGCTTACGAGGTGTGTAGTTTCGGATGGTCTATATGGGCTGTGCGAAGTCGAAGTGGAGGATAGTATCCATGCATTATGGATGTGTGATGGCGTTAAGCCGATTTGGATGTCTACTCAGTCCTTCTCGTCTCTTCGTGCTCAAAAGTTTTCCACTTTTGCAGATTTGATTAGTTACTTGCTGCTGAACGCTACAACAAGTCAGGGTGCTCTCTTCTCCATGATAGCTTGGGCGATTTGGGAACGAAGGAACAGATTAAGAACGGTTCAACCTGTTTGGGACGTGGGAGACGTGGTGAGTAGAGCTTCAGCTCTTTTGCGAGAATTCCGAGAAGTGCAGAAGCAACCTGTGCGTCAGCTGGTACCTAGGGGGTTGGTTAAATGGTCTCTGCCAGCTGAAGGTTTGTTCAAAGTTAATTTCGACGGGGTAGTTTTTGAGGACCAAGCTTGTGCAGGATTAGGGGTGGTGATCAGGGACTTGGCAGGCTTGATAATTGGTGCGCTAAGTCAAAAGATCAGGTTCCCTGGTTCGGCAGTGATGGTGGAGGCCCTAGCTGCTCGTAGGGCAGTTGTGTTTGCCAAGGAAATCAGCGTTTTCCGGGTTGTGGTGGAGGGGGATTCTCTGCAAGTAATCAAGGCTGTCAACTCCTCAAGGCAGTCCAAGGCTCCATATGGGCACATTATTGATGAGATTAGCTTACTGCCGTCTTCTTTATCTTGCGGTAATTTTGTCCATGTCCAATGCGAGGAAAATAAGTTAGCTCATTCCCTTGCACGTCGAGCAGTTGTATCTGCAGATACTGATGTGTGGATGGAAGACCTTCCACATGATTTAGATGATGTTTTATTGTTTGATTTAGCTCAATAAAGTTTTCTTACTAGTTCCTCAAAAAAAGTAAAAATAAAAAATAAAAAAACTGATAATTTATTTAAGAAGTAGTATACACTAAATCAAAGTACAAAGATTCCAAAGCTGGAAGAGGAGAGTCCTCAATCCAAATAACATCATCAGAGATATGCCTAGCAAACCTAGCTAAGGAGTGAGCCATAGAATTACCCTCCCTCTGAATAAAAGAGATAGAAAAACATGAAAGACCAACCAAGGAGGAATGAATGTCCAAGGAAATATAGCTCAAACGAGAAGAGAAAGTCCCAAAATCAGTGATGTTACGCATAACAGTGGCGCTATCTCCTTCAATAACTAACTCTCTAAAACCCAAGCCAAGGGTAAACTCAACCGCATGACGACACGCCAAAACCTCAGCTTCTTTAGAATATGAAGCCGGGGCACCTCTAGCAGAAGAAGCAGCCATCACTTCGCCCTTATCATTCCTGATAATAACACCAAAACCTGTTGCAGGAGGGTTTGTGAACATCGCAACGTTAAAATTCAACTTATTACTAGGATCAGGAGGAGGCTGCCACCAAGATAAAGCACGTGGACATGGAGAAACTCCCAACCGAAGCTAAGAGTTTTTGAAATCTACTAGAACCTCTTGGGCTCCCTTGTTCGAAAAGGTTGGGTCTTGGATCCTCCCACCATGCACAGCAACATTCCATTGATGCCAAATAAACCAAGCCTACACAAAGAAAAATTCCAGCTCCTCCAAACTTAGCTGAGTCATCAAATACTCCAACAATCCCAGCATATCAACTTGGCCAGTCCCACATTTTTGGATGTATAGCGAAGAGACTACTAGCCCATACATCTTGAGCTACCCCACAATTCCACAAAGCATGCAGAACGGAATCATAGTTCTGCTCGCAAAGCTCACACAAGGAAACATCAAGAATTTTCTGACGCTGCAAATTATCTTTAGGGGGCAAAATATTATGGCAAGCTCTCAAACCAAAGATCTTGACTTTTTTCGGACTTGAGAATTTTCTTTTGAAATAATTTCTTGTATATATTGCCGTGTATATCAAACAATTGTTTTAAAAGACAAACTATTAATGAAAAGTTGATATCAACTATATATTTAACCATTTATTAAGAAACTATTAATAAAAAAAAATTAATAATATAAAGATTTTTTTGTTTTTTTTTTAGAGAGAGTTTTAACTTATGGTATTTGCTACTGATGATGTCTGCTTCTGATGATAGCTCTATTATTATTAGACCAAGACATTAATCGGTTTTTGTATATGCGGAAATTAAACTTCAGATTTCTTATTCAATAATTAGAGACTTCATTAGTTAAGCTAACTAAAACTCATATATAATAAAGAATTATATTAGATGAATAATTCAAAAAGGTAATCAAGTTAGGCTTTTAAATCAATTTAGTAGATATAGGAGAATGAGCTAAGAACAAAAAAGATCATATGTAACCATGTACACAAAAATGTATAGATAACATAGTTAATATATAAATATGTGTATAAAATTTTGCTACACGTATAATCGCCACCATGACAACCAAAATAAAAAAAAGTCATTCTCGTGGATTACATACACAAAAAGAAACCCATGTGAATTAAACAATGTGTTTTTATATTAGTGATTTCTTTTAATTCTTGATTAAAAACAGCATCAATAGTACCAGATAAAATAAAATGACAATGTACTTAGACATGCAAATCTAAATAATTAGACACCAAAACAAAGTGGTTTTTGACTTTTGTATGATGATGTTTAGAGATAGAGTTCAAGGTTAATTCGTCTGAATGGTACGTACGTACATCCAATACCAGAACAAAGAAGCAAATTATCAATAGTAATTAAGCACCAGTTTTGTTTTGAGCAAAACCATTGATAAGTGCATCAAGAATTCTACCACAAAGCATCGTAATATGCCACTTTTATATTTATATAGAAAAAATAATAATGATACAAGAAAAAATAGAAAAGGGTTGCAATACTTCTAGGATGTTACCTAAAGGTCAAGATCATAGCCAAAAGAGTTTATTGAATGTGAATCATGCCCACGAGGGATGTAAAACAGGCCTCACTAGTTGCTAGCTGCTTAGCCTTTCTCAAATTATATACTGCATATTGAAAGAAACAGCAAGACCTAAATATGATTATATTTTAACTTCTGTAGATAAAGCAGCTCGGCGGGCATAAAAGAGGCAAGAGATTCAAATGGATAATGCTAGGGTTTTTTTTTTTTTTTTTTTTTGGGTGTGGATTATAACGGATAATGCTAGTTTATCAATTATCAACAACAAATACATCTTTATTCAATACCAAAGTATCACATAAACATCTTACTGTCCACTAATATTAAAAATGAGAGTTTAATCATGGAGGAGAAAAAAAATTCCCATATAAAGCAGGAGAGAACAAGTTTTTTTTTTTTTGGGTAGAAAAGAGAGAAAGAGTTGATAAGAATAAATAAGTTGTTTTTATCTAAAATATTTTTGCAATTTGGTGCAACCCACTTGATGCACCCACAACTTTTAAACCCAACTTTTATTATATAGTATATGATATTATATGAGGGAATGTGGCCAACTGATAACTCCTTTGTGTGTTAGAAGCTCTATTAATTGTGTGAACTTTATCCATGCCAAATCAGCATGAGTAAGTTTTTAATAAATTACAACTTATTTATGTTTCTAGAAGCAATTATTTGCTTCATTTAAAAAATTAAAAAAAAAAATTGTTATAGAAATAATAGAGGTTATTGATGTTCATTTTTTTTAGCTGCATCTCATCACGCTCCTGGCAATTTTGGTGGTTGGCAAACTCATAAATTGCTCAGAGAAATATACAAACCATAACAGGGATAAATGAACAATTTGACCAAAATAAAAAAATAAATAAAAGCCTCCGAGTAGATTCAGACTTTGAACGAACAATATTATTTGTACAAAATTGAAAAATGAAACAGAAAAGATAAGAAAACTGGTTGAGCTCAAATTGGAGTACACCGTAAGAAGGGCGCGTACGCACTCTTCTATTAGTGTATGCACTTGAGACTCAAGGCAGATTTCCAGAAAACAACCAAAACAAAAACTCTAGCCGCATGAAAAGTGCGTATGCTAGGATGTAGACATGTACATGTCTTATCCCGTGTGATGGGCATTAAATATATACAATAAAGTGCTCTCATATTTGCATTTTTAGCTCCAATTTTAGGCTATTTCGTGACTGATTATAAGTTGTGTTTGTTTTATAGGTTATAAATGATTTACATGCTAATGACAATTGGTGGAAGAAAAAATGTGAAGCAAAGAGAATCAAAGAAAATTAAAAAAAGAAGAATAAAATGAAGGGAAAGGGGCCCAGGCCTATTTTTTATTCAAAAGCCAAAATGAAAAGAAGAAGGCCCTGGAGACACGTGAAGGAGCAAAGAAAACAAAAGGAGAAATAATTGATAGGAAGCTTATTCACGTGGAAGAGATACGTGGGCGTAGGTTTTAAATGAACATTTGTTAATTGTTGGTGGGCCTCTCTATTACCTATTGAAACACAAACACTCTTGGGCTAGTCTTTGGTTTGGGCTGGGCACAACTTGAATCGTAGTGTGCAGCTTACAATCCTAGTTTCACTTGTGTTTGGGAATTTCATAGAGTCGTGTGCCTTTATGTGGTATAAATATGAGCAAACAGATAAGTATGGTGGACGGCTAGGGCTGCAGCACATAACATAGAATAGGAGCAAGATGTGGCTTCCTCTGTGGCTTTTCTCTAGCACTGTGACTTCTCTCTTTCACTCTAGTTTTATTTATTTGCCTAGTTTAATATTTAGTATTTTACTTTTGTGTTTTATTTCAATTACTATGAGTAACTAAATTTTCAATTAAGGTTGAGGATGAAACTTTGTTAAGAATTATCAGTAATATTTATGTGATTTGATTTTTTCCACAACAATTGTTCTTTAATTATTTAAATTGTTCTTACTTCATTACAATTAACTAAGATAGGAATCTTAATATGATTCCAATCATGTTTTTCTCATGATTTTGGATTTATCTTAATTAATTGAATTCTTGATCTATTATTACTTAATTTTAAAATTGGATATCTCTTGTGATTTGTTTGGCTATGAATACAATTGATAATTTGATTTTATACCTAGGAAGCGAAGAAAAGCATGCTTTAGATATTTAAATGGAGATTTTAATGAGAATATTTTCCATGATAGCAAGATTGATTTCTAGATTATCATGTAGTGGTTTTGAAAAATTAATGATCATAAATATATGCTAATATGAATTAGCAAAAAGATTTTCAAAACCTTAATACCTTTCTCTTGATTGTTTACATCTTTTTATTGCTTGATATCACATATTTGCTTTGTTTAATTATTTGGTTAGCTTTATTTAATTTCCAAACAACCAAGTTTTATTAAACTAGATTAGGATTAATTTGGTTAAGGTTTAATTAATTTTCCTACATTCATTCAAATCCTTGTGGGTTCGACCTCGTTCTTGTCAAACTAAGAGATATGATAGATAATTAATGTGCAAATATTTTCTCTACTCATGCAACTGTTTATGTGTCACATAGTGCCATGTTTGCATTTTATTAAAAGAGAGAATATTTTTTCTTCATGTGTATCCTCAACTTAGTTTTTTTTTAAACTTGATTTGTGACTTTTTATTTTTCCCCACCTTCTATATTTTCCCCAAAACTGTTTTTCCCAACACTTGTTTTGTTTTTCCTATTTTTATAGGGGGAGAAGCTTGTTTTTAACTTTTGTTGTTCATAGGGGGAGTTGTCTCTATTTTCTATAGAGTTGAATTGTTTTTTGTTCCCTTGATTGTCTATTTCTCTTGACCTTTGTTACTCTTTGTTTGAATTATCTTTGTCAATTTGTGACAAAAAGGGAGAGATTTAGATGGGAAACCTATTTATTTTGTTTAGGAGGAGTTGAAATTGTTTTTGATAGAGGGAGAAAATAAATTTTTTATGTATCTAACTTAGGGGGAGAGTTAGTTTGCATATTTGTTGATTAACGATTTTTCTGTCACATATGCGTTTATGCGTTTTGTTTAGTGTTTCGGGAAATATACAGGTTAATTCAATTGAACTGCTGTCTACAATTGCAACTGATGAATAGTAGTTAGGATTGGATTTGTTATAATTGGCATTTTTTTTGTAAAGGGCTTTTATTTGTAAACTTTGAGCTTTTAATTTGTGTTTTGTCACGGATTGCCAAAGGGAGGAGTTTGTTAGGTTCTAAAGATTTAGGAATTTATGTATTTAGAACTCTAATGTGTAATGTTGGCAAACCATGATCAAAACAGGTTGTTTAGTCCTGTTTAGACTTGCTCAAAGTTGTGTCTTTTATGTAAAGTTGGAATCGAGTGGCTGCAGAAGTATTAGTGACTTTTGGCCTGGCTCGATCGATCAAAAATTAGACTCGATCGATTGAATCTCGGGCAGAATATTTTTCTTCAGAATTTTCCAACTCAGCCCAAGCCCATTAAGGATTAGGATTTCAGATCTACTTCTCCCATTATATAAAGGAAACCCTAGCCACGTTTTTAGAGTAGCTTTTGGATGCTCTTATTGCTCATATTTTGCTGTTTGTGTGAATCTCTTGTGAGATCCTTAAGGAGCTTTCCTTCACATAAACTTAGGATTTTCTAGGTAGAGATATTTTCAATACCTTGATGATCAACTCAGTTGCTGTCATTGGAGCTTAAAGAATAACAAGCATGGGTACTTGTATCTTGTGGAGAATCCAAGAAAAAAGGAGTCCGTGGATTCGGAGCTTGCATATGGTCGTGTCAGTAAGTTCTACTAGTGGGTAGCATTAGGAAGTCAAGCGGGGAGTTTTTAAGTCCTTTTGTATGAACTTCGATTCTTTCGCATAGTGGATTCAAGTTTACCTTGAGGATAGCTAGGTAAAATCCTCTCCAGGTTTTGACTATGTAGTTTCCTGGGTCATCATATGTTGTGTTATATACTTTTTCGCTGTTTTATATTCTTGATATGATTGTGTGTTTGTGATAACTTAGAATTTCATAAATTGACTAAGTTAATCACTTGGCTAATTAACTAGGTTAATCTGGTTGGTTTAAGGGGTCTAAAATCGTTCAATTACAATACAAGGCCATCATGTGTCTTTTATATTAAATATTTTGCAATTAAAAAGATATTTTTTTAGTTAATGGCTTTAAAGTCACTTTAATTCACATTTATTGTCATCATTACCTCAAATTTTATCTAATTATATATCTTTCAATTTTTTTTAATTATATTTTTTTAGGTAATGGTCTTTACATCAATTATGAGATTTCTTTAAAAAATATCAGTTATGTAAAATTATTTTTTTATAAGGAAAGGAACTGATTGTTAGAGTTATTATTATTTTATTTTTTTCCCCTGAGATAGAGTTTTAACTTATGACATCCACTCTTGAAAATAGTTTTTTTATCAATAGACCAAGACACCTATCAGTTTTTAGTGTAGATGGGGATTGAATCTCAAATCTCTTATTCAACCATCAGAGACTTTACCAGTTGAGCTAACTGGAACTCACGATTAGAGTTAATTGAGCCCTCTTTACAACTGCCAATCTTTCCATTTTTCTGAATTAAATTTTTGGATCCTCAAACTAGAGGATGCACACAATGATGACATGTATTCTTTTAATAATGCATAAAACACTGACATATATACTCTTTTATAACTTCCTTCATTTATGTCATATGATATGAAAAGATAACGCTACGTGGCAAACAATTATTTGTACATGTCAATTTCTTTGCCATGTGTAAAAAATAAATTCTATCATTATAATAAATATCCACTACAAGCTCCTTTAAACACTCCATTCTTTTAATAATGCATAAAACACTGACATATATAATCTTTTTTTTTTTTTTTTTTGGGTTAGAAACCTAAAAGGCATGTTTTGCCTTTTGTGAAAATCTATTACAATAACATATGTGAAAATATCTAATAATTATAAGATTTAATAAATAATCTAATAATTGAAAACATTTGCGGTGAAGAAACTAGGAAAAAAATACCATAAAGTGTATTATGAGGTAGTGAGTAGCCATATTCAGGATCTAACTATTACTAATGAACCCGGCTGGCGCCAAACTAATCCGACCATTGCTAAGCACTATCGTAGGTGTCCGGCATGGTGGTTGGTGGCAATCTAAGCACACTGAAGATGGACAGTGCGGTGATTGGTGGTTATTTTGCACTCCGATGAGAAACTGTACTACACCTGTGTATATATATATATATATATATATAAACACCATAATTTAACAGATGTGTATATAGTTTTATGCTTCAGTAGAGAGAAGAGAACTCAGAGAAGGCAAGTTAGAGAGGCAACATAGAAGAAGAAGAAAACAACGCTAGGTGGGTTAGGAAAATGTTAGGGTGTTTTTTTTTTATTATTTATTAAATCTACACTAAAACGACGTTGTTTTGAACTTGATATTAATTTTAATATCAGTTCCAAAATGATGTCATTTTCGAATTAGATAATTAAAAAAAAAAAAAAAACTCAAATAACTTCGTTTTTAATTTTGAAACCCTAGCTTTATTTACTCACACTCCCCCATCTCTCTCATCAGTCTCCCTCTCCCAATCCCAAACTCCCAACATTTCTCTCTCTCTCTCTCTCTCTCTCTCTCTCTCTCTCTCTCTCTCTCTCTCTCTCTCTCTCTCAAATTTTTCCTTCTACTGCTTGCTGCCCTCATACACTACCGCTCAATGCCACCATTCTTGAAGTTTTACCCTCTCCTCTCTCTTTGTCACGACATTCTTAGGAGTTTCTAGTGAAGGTTATGACTTTGGATGCTCCTCCTTGCAATGTTTTGTACTAGGTTTGTTATGTATTTTATTTTCAATGGTTTTGTTTTATCTTTTATGGGTTTGGTTTAGTTTTTTCATTTTGATTTTTTGTGATTTGAAATGGGCTATTTTGGAGAGAAAGATTGAGAATTTCTTTGTATTTGTTTGCTTTCTTTTGTTTTTTATATGAATATTTGGGTTTTTCAATGGTTATGATGTGGTTTTGGGATATTAATTGCATTGTGTTTAGTTTTTAGAAAATAGGGAATTAAATAAATTAACTGCACTGAATTGATATGGTGCACCGCACCTTTTGTAGACTGGTTTCTACCATCCACAAGTGAGGTGCGGTCAAGAATGAGGGAAAACAGCACCTTATAGGTGTGGTGCAAAAATACCCCCAATAACCAGCCGCACCATATTGCATCGACCTAGTACTAAGAACGAAACCAATCATTTTGAGCTAAACTATGATCACAAACTGATATAGTTATTAGTTTGTCATTCGAAGTTTCATAAATTGAAGGAGGGTTTAGTGTACATTGTTTATGTTGATGTGAGTGAGACCTTCAGAATTTCATGGTCCTATTTTCCTCTTACTTGTTGCTTGGTGAGGACCTTCAGGATCATTCTCCACCTACACTAAAAATCGATTGGTGCCTTGATCTGATAATAAATTGCTATCATTAGGAGCGGATGCTATAGCGGTTATAGTTTTGGGGTTGTCAATACATTTTTCCCATTTTATTTTGAGATGTCTTTAATGAAGTTCTCTTGGAAAAATCCAAAAATAAATTTCTTTATATACCATTTACTTTATTTAAAAAGTCAATATTCACTCTCAATAAAATATAAATTAAAGAGGGTGGTTTTGGAAAGTTAAACATATTTATGTAAAAAACAATGCATTAAATGATGTTCATTTTAAAATTTAAATTTTTATATTAATATATTTGAGTTTGACTCCGTTAATAGTTGAGTCAAAACTTAGGCTTTGACTTAACTCATGGTACTAGTTCAAGGCCTAGGCAACTTAGGCCCTCACTTGTCCCAATTTTTAAAAATGTTTTAAGGCCCCTGTTAAAGAAACAAAAGATGTCAAATTTTTTTAAAAAAATGAAAAAAAATTTAGAATGATAACTAATTAGGTAAATTGCAAAATACACTCTTGAAGTTTGAGGCTACGTGGATTTTACACCCTAACGTTTGAGAAATTGGTTTTTACACCCTGATGTTTTATTCCGTTAGCAAAACTCAACCCTCTATTAGTGACTTGCATATGTGGTTGCTAAGGGACAAGCTGACATGTTGATGTGTAAATTTTATTTTATTTTTTATTTTATTTTATTTTATTTTTGCCAAATTAGCTTTACAACACTGTTTCAAAGAAAGAAAAATCACTTGTAGATTGAGACAGCACCGTTTCGCCCAAACTCAAAGCACAAAACCATTACTCTTACAAGCTACGACCCGTTTTAGCACACTGTTTTACATTCCCAAAATCCCTAAACCAAACCTGTTAAGTCACAAACCCAGCCTTAAGCTCCATCGGTAACGGCTCCAAATCGGGTCCAAGACGGCAGCGGTGAGCTTCTCTTCTCTTTCTCTCTGATGAAGTTGAGAAACTTACCAGTGAGTCACACGATGCCTTCACGCTCGTATGTTAACATACACAAGACAAAGGAGAAAACCTATCAAAGGGCACCGGTGTGGTGCTGGCCAAATACCCTCCGAAGGTCAAGTCAGAAAGTATTCTCACAACTCTAGAGTGCTAGAGAGGGTAAAATAATGCGTACCTCTATTGATGAGAGTATTGAGGCTTTTATAGTAGTCGAAAGTTTTTCCTCTTAGACTTGGCATCCAAGTCTTTTCCTTGTAGGAGTCCTCCTTTTTAGAGTCCGAAACGTGGTGGACAGATCTTCTCCTTATGGGGAAAGTCTTTACCAAATATATGAGATTTCTAGAGTCCAAGTAGCGCAAGGACTCTGTTTAGGACCTTACGAGAATGGGCCAAAATATTTCCTCTAAGGGGTCCAACAGGCCCATGACCAATCAGCCCATCTTTCTTCGCTCCGTCCATATCAGGTCCATCCGCATGAGATCCATCCACTTAAGGCCCCGTGCAAATGATGGGCTCGTCTATCCTTACGTCCGCGGACTGTAGCCGGCCCGTACGATCATAATAGGCATCCTAGCGTGTATTTTCTCCCTTTCAGTTGCCCCCTCACCCAATGGGCGCGTCATGCATAAGAGAACGGACCCATGGGGTGACGGATTTAAAATCTCGATCATGTTTCCATGACACCTAGGTCCGTGAACTTTCATCCATACACTGCTGGATCAGAAGTTAACACATTAATGAGCTGCGCCAAGTGTCATCCTGTCAATGGCCATTATTTTGGAATGAGGTGTCGCTTCGTCTTCCGTGCACATCCCTTATAAATATCGACCCCTTCGCCCCTCATTTTTCCACTTGTTACTGGAAGAAATTGTCAGAGCGAGTCCGTCACACCTGCCAGAGAACAGTCCGTTCACTAACATACCCGTCACCTGCCACATCTTGCTTATTTCGATCTTCTGGTGAGTTGTTTCCTACCCGTCCTCTTTTAATTTTCTCTCTTATTTATCTCTTTTTACACTTTATGCGCCCGTCGTTCTTTCCAAACCCGTCAGAGTCTTAGGTTTTGTCATTACCTGTAGGCCATGTCAAGTGCGTCGAGTAATTAGTCAGTCGTCCACGACAGGGCGGACTACGAAGAGGTATACCCATCAGGTTCCAAAGACCACGACGTCCCGAGCGAGGAGAGTAGTCCGTCATCATCCTCCTCGTCCTCAACAAATGAAGGCTTGGAGATGATCGAGATACAAGAGGGTTCAGCTGATGACGAAGAGCCAATAGTTAGGTCCGTCGTGGAAGATGGACTTAGGGAGTTCATCATGCTCCCAGAGTGGATGGTACACGCCTTCACATCTATTATCAAGGAAGGCCATTTTAACACCCTTAGGGCCCGTTACCAAATCCCGGACTACATCCCACTCCGTCTACCCTACATGTCAGAAAAATATTATTACGAAAGAGTTGATGGAGTAGGTGTGTACGAACAAGTGCTTAAGGCTGGCCTGAGATTTCCGTTAAGTTCGTTACACCGCGAACTCTTAAACTACCTAGTTATATCCGTCAGCCAGGTGTCTCCTAATGCCTGGAGAGTTTTCATCGCGATGGAGGTTCTGTACGGAGCCATGTCGGACGGGGGGAGAAGGCTTACGATAAAAGAGTTCCCCCATTGCTACCGTCCCGACGAGATAGATAAGTCGAGGGGCATGTATAGCTTCGTCCCTAGGAGCCCCGTCCTGAAAGTTATTTTTGAGACCCCGGACTCAAATAGAGACTGGAAGAGCCGCTACTTTTTCATAGAAGGAGATAATTGGATGTGTCATCCAGGGGAGATGGACTTCATGCCCGTCGACACAATTTGGGGCATTTTAAACCCATCCGGTATGGCCCGTTGTAGATGACTCCGTGCAGCTTAATGATTTTTATAATGTTTCTAACGTTCGTCCTCTTTGATGCAGTTCGACGGCATCCCTAGATTTCACTTGAGGAATTCAGTTTCCTTGAAAGAATTTTTTCAAAGACAAAGCCCGAGGAGCGAACATGGGCCAAGCTCGTTAACCTCAACACCATCTACTGGTATTGTGACGGACCCGAGCCAACCCCGGCGGCATTAAAGTACGAGAAGCCGACCCGTCTACGTGAGTCTGTCGACCCTTATGACCTGTTTTTACCGTCATTATCATTATTATTTCTTAATTCGTCTACCTTTTTCTGATATGGAGGATGCAAAAAGGCGAGCAGCTATAAGACTCCAGGCCGCGAAGAACAAAGGGGCTGGAATAGACCCCATGGGGACGGGCTCTAGCAAGTAGAATCTGAAGAGGAAATTGCCTGCGAAGGGTAACCGTCCACCAAAGCAGTCCAAGGTCCCCCTGGAGCCGGTCGTCGGCTTGATGGCTGAGGGGAATAAGTCAGTCACTCCGGCTAAACACAGTGTGGGCAAGGGTCTAATGACGGGTCCATCTGGTAGCCAAAAGAAGCCACCCGTCTTGCGTCGTGAGGACTCCAAGTATGCCCTGGAGAGGTTGTCGTCGATCATTACTACCGACGACTACGAGGACTTGGGGAATCACTCAACGAAGGCGATGGGGGAGACGGGTCTCTTCAACATTGCTCAGGTAATTACTTCGTCGTCTTTGGTTCATCCGTTCATCATTTTCTACCTTTAAACATTTTACTTATGCATTTTTGTTGTCCTTCAGGCTATTATCATGATGAAAGGCATGATGGGACGGTGTCTCAATCATGAGACGACCATTGGCCGAATTCGTGAGAAAGCCAAGGTGATGGAGGAGAAGCTGCTTGATCTCAGGGCCTGGAAGGTCGTCCAGGAGAAGAAGCTAAAGATGGCCGAGACGGCCCGAGACAAGTCTATCCAGTAGACGGACCGTCTGAAGAGAGCCCTGGTGGAGAAAGACAATGAGGTTCGTCAGGCCAAGGAGGATGCTATACGCGAGTACCGCGACTCCAACGCCCTCATTGCGAAACTGAGTCTTGTTTATAACGATGGGTTCGACGATGCTCTCCGTCAGGTGAGGGCGTTGTACTCGGATATAGACTTATCCACCGTCACTGTCACTGCCCCCGAGCCGTCAACCGTCCAGCCCGTTTAGTCGGAAGATACTGATGCTCTTTTCGACGAGAACGTCCCTGTCCACGAAGCTCCTATAGATCAAACTATTGCGGACAGCCAGGCCAAGGATATTGGGGATCGTCCAGCTGAAGAGGGAGAGGGAGCAGATTTGTAATAATTTAGTTTTGCTAATTAATCCTTTTTTTTTTTTTAAGTGTGGAACAATTTTTAATACCCGTCATGTTTATGGGGTTTATATATACATTGACCGTTTAGTATGTTTACATTCGGCAAGGTCCGTTGACCTTTGTTTTATCTTTGTGAAATGCATGTGTTTTATTTTAAAGCATATTTCATGTTAAGATGAACTCCGTTCTGCTTATACAATTCCTCCATTCATTAATCGTTTAACCAAGGGTCGTCATCCCTTAAGATGATTTGTGGAACTTATAGAAATATCATTTGTTTTAGAATGGTCCGTTTAGTACATGGGTTTAGCCTGAATTCTAAATGCTATCACCCTTTGAGATGACCCGTTCATCTTGTGTTTGTTATTTTTGAGCCCGTCCATTGTGTAGACTTAGCACATTCCATCCTCTTTGGATGATCCGTCCAACTTGCGGACGTTATTCTGGGTCCGTCCATTAAGTGGACTTAGTAGTTACCATCCATTTAGGATGATCCGTCCACTTGTGGATGCTATTACTTGTCCGTTCATTATCTGGACTTAGTAGCTACCATCCTTTTTGGATGATCCGTCCATCATGTGGACAATATTACTGATCCGTCCACTATTTGGACTTAAGGTTTTCATCCTCTTGGGATGATCCGTCCATCATGTGGACAATCTTACTGGTCCATCCATTATCTGGACTTTAAGGTTTTCATCCTCTTGGGATGATTCGTCCATCATGTAGACAATCTTGCTGGTCCGTCCATTATCTGGACTTAAGGTTTTAATCCTCTTGGGATGATCCGTCCATCATGTGGACAATCTTACTGGTCCGTCCACTATCTGGACTTAAAGGTTTTCATCCTCTTGAGATGATCCGTCCATCATGTGGAAAATCTTGCTGGTCCGTCCATTATCTAGACCTTAAGGTTTTGATCCTCTTGGGATGATCCGTCCATCTTGTGGACAATCTTACTGGTCCATCCATTATCTGGACTTAAGGTTTTCATCCTCTTGGGACGATCCATCCATCGTGTGGACAATATTTTTAACCGTCTAATATTGAATTAACTAGATTAAGCAGGAAAAATTTAGTAGAGTCTGAAAGAAATCTTTATAGGAAAAAGGGTGTCTGCCCCCTTGGGCTTTAAAAAGGCACTGGTAGAGAGATTTGTTCAAAGTAAAGGTAAAGAAAAAATAAATGGAAATAGTTGTTCAAAGCAAAACTACTGAAAACTTTAGAAATAAACTGGAAAGTTGGAGGGGTTGATGCCCTTTTATGTCGTCTTTATTGTTAGTATCTCCGTAGGTGCTCTATGTTCCACGGGTGTTGCAATTTTCGCCCGTCCATGGTTTCGAGGTGGTAGGTCCCCTTCCTCTACCAAGACGAGATCTTGTAAGGTCCTTCCCAGTTTGGGCCAAGTTTTCCTTGTGAAGGATCTTTAGCCGCTCCCATTACCTTCTGTAGCACAAAGTCCTCGATCTGAAAGTCTCTGTGTCTGACTTTGGAGTTGTAGTACTTTGCCACGAGGTTTTGGTATCGAGCCATCCTTTGTTCAGCTGTAGCCCGGACTTCGTCGATTAGGTCTAGCTGTAGCTGCAAAGCCCCTTCGTTCTTGTCTTCATTGTAGCTCTCCACTTGATAACTTGTAAGCCCTATCTCTACTGGAATGACAGCCTCACTCCCATATGCTAGCCTGAATGGTGTTTCTCCCGTGGGTGTTCTTGCCGTTGTGCGATATGCCCACAAGATACTTGGTAACTCATCGGGCCAGATGCCTTTTGCCCCCTCGAGCCGGGTCTTGATGATTTTGAGCAGGGACCAGTTCGTGACTTCAACTTGCCCATTCGCCTGCGGATGTGCGAGTGATGAGTAGTGATTTCTGATGCCTAATTCTAGCAGAAATCTTGGAATGCCTTATTGTCAAACTATTTTCCGTTATTGGAGATGAGTACCCTTGGTATCCCGAATCTGCATATGATATTTCTCCATACAAAACTCCTGATGTTTTTCTCCGTGATAGTCGCTAGAGCTTCCGCCTCCACCCACTTAGTGAAGTAGTTGATTCCTACCACTAGAAACTTCAGCTGTTGTGCAGCCGTCGGGAGAGGGCCCATGATGTCTAGCCCCCATTGGGCGAACGGCCAAGGGGCCGTCATGGGTGTCAGTTCTTCGGTTGGTTGCCTAATTAGGCTACTGAACCTTTGACATTTGTCGCAAGTCTTGACGTAGGCTTGTGCGTCCTTCTGCATTGTAGGCCAATAGTATCCTGCCCGGATTAGTTTGTGTACTAAAGACCGCGCCCCCGAATGGTTTCTGCAGATACCCTCATGGACCTCTCTCATTACATAGTCTGCTTCCTCGTGGCCCAAACACCTTAGGTATGGTCATGAGAATCCCCTCTTGTATAAGACATCATTGATTATTATGAATCGTGAAACCCGGACTTTCAGTTTTCTTATTGCGTCTTTGTTGTCTGGGAGCGTGCATTCCTTCAGGTAGGCCGTTAGTGGCGTAGTCCAATTGTATTCTGGGTTTACTTCCTGCACTTCTACCCTACTATTAATGATTGAGAAATTTTGGATGAACGACAATACCTGATCGGGAGCCATCATGACCTATGCAGAGGCGGCTTTCGCGAGCCGGTCAGCACATTCGTTCTCTTCCCTTGGGATTTGGACGAATGTGACCTGGAGGGTGTCGATCCGTCTCCTGACCTCTTCCAAGTATTTCTTCATCTTTTCCCCCCTACACTCGTAGGCCCCGCTAATCTGACTGACTATTACCTGCGAATCGCAATGTACAACCATGGCCTCAGCGCCTGCTGCTTTCGCCAGGTCTAATCCTGCCACCAATGCCTCATATTCGACCTCATTATTGGTTGTCGGGAAGTCCATCCGAATCATACACTCGATTTTATCTCCGTCAAGGGTTTAAATTACTACCCCGGCGCCTCCAGCTTGCCTGTTTGATGATCCATCCGTGTGGATGCTCCATTATCTGAGGGCTTGTGGCTCTTGCTGCTCCGTTTGTGTGTATTCGGCGATGAAGTCCGCCACTGCTTGGCCTTTTATTGCGGTTCGCGGTCGGTAATGTATGTCAAATTCGCTCAGCTCTATCGCCCATAGGGCCATTCGTCCGGCTGCTTCGGGGTTGCTCATTGCTCTTTTTAGGGGTTGATTTGTCAGGACGATGATGCTGTGGGCTTGGAAGTACGGTTTCAGTTTTAGAGCTGTGGTTATTAGTGCGAAGGCGAGCTTTTCCATGTGGGGGTACCTTTCTTCAGCCCCCCGGAACCCCCTGCTTATGAAATAGACGAGTCGTTGAGTTCCTTCCTCTTCTCTTACTAGGGCCACTCTTACTGCCACCTGCAAAGCTGCTAGGTATAAGTAGAGGTCTTCTCCTGGCTTGGACGGGCTGAGCAAGGGTGGCGAGGCGAGGTATTTCTTCAGATCTTCAAATGCCTTCTGGCACTCATCCATCCACTCGAATGATTTCTTTAGGACGCGGAAGAACAGTAGACACCTGTCCGTTGCTTTTGAGACGAACCTGTTCAAAGCAGCAATTTTGCCGTTCAAGCTCTGTACGTCCTTTACTGTCCTTGGCGGTTCCAGCTCCATGATGGCTCGTATTTTCTCTGGATTGACCTCTATTCCTCTTTGGGATACCATAAAACCCAAAAATTTTCCCGCTATTACTCCGAATACGCATTTGCCCGGATTCAGTTTCATGTTGTATGACCGTAGGGTATCAAATGTCTCCTGGAGGTCGCTCAGGTGATCTTTTTCGAGTGGGCTCTTGACCAGCATGTCGTCGACGTAGACCTGTACGTTCCTCCCTATCTGGTGTGCGAACATTTTGTCCATTAACCTTTGGTACGTTGCCCCAGCGTTCTTGAGTCCGAATGGCATCACCTTATAGCAAAAGAGGCCTTGGCTGGTGACGAAGGACGTTTTCTCCTGATCAGATTCCTCCATCTTGATCTGATTATAGCCTGAGAAGGCATCCATAAAACTTAGGAGCTGGTGTCTGGCCGTGGAGTCGACCAACGCATCTATCCGCGGGAGGGGGTAGCTGTCCTTTAGGCACGCTTTGTTAAGGTCCGTGAAGTCGACACACATTCACCACTTTCCACTAGCCTTCTTGACCATGACCACATTCGCCAACCACTCCGGGTAATATACTTCCCTAATGAAACCCGTCTCAAGTAGTTTTTCGACCTCTTGCACTATTACTCTGTCCCATTTGGGAGCGAACACTCGCTTTTTCTGCCGGACGGGTAGGGTTGAAGGGTTCACGTTCAGCTTGTGTACTATGACAGAGGTATCGATCCCGGGCATGTCTTCGTGGTTCCATGCGAAACGTCTTGGTTCCTCCTGAGGAATGTTATGAGGGCCTGGCGCACAGGCTGGCAGGCCAATGTTCCTATTCTGGTCGTCCGCTCTGGTTTTGATTCGTTGAGCGTTATCTCTTCTAGCTCTTCGACCGGTTCTGCGACCGTCCGCTGCTCTTCTATGCACATTGTCTGATGATGATCTTCCATTTCTAGCATGGCAATGTAGCATTCTCGGGCGGTTGCCTGATTCCCTCTCAATTCCCCAATCCCATAGTCCGTTGGGAACTTGATCATTAGGTGGTATGTTGATGTTACTGCTTTCCATGAGTTAAGTGTGGGCCGTCCGAGAATGCCATTGTAAGCGGAGGAGCAGTCCACCACGAGGAACATTACATTCCTAGTGAGCTCTTGCGGGTAATCGCCCACCGTTACAGGGAGTGTGATGGAGCCTATTGGGAATACCTTTGTCCCTTCGAAACCGACAAGTGGAGCACTCGCCGGCATCAATCGTGCTTTGTCTATCCCCATTTGCTGTAATGCTGGATAGTATAGAATGTCTACTGAGCTGCCGTTGTCGATTAGCACTCGGTGGACGTTATAGTCCCCCACACGTATGCTAATGACCAGCGCGTCATCATGCGGATGATGGAGTCTCCTTGCGTCTTCAGTGAATCCAATGATAGGGCTCTCCACCCGTGTGGTATTAGGCCTAGAGCCTGTTAGATGGACGTTCAGGACCGATCTAAGGTACATTTTTCGAGCTTTTTTGGAAGAATCGGTAGCCGCGGTCCCTCCCACTATCATCCTTATGTCTCCAATGGGGGGTCTAGGACGCTCGTTATCCCGTCGGGGGGCCGGCTCTTGGCGATTGTGATCCGCTCTCTCTTTGTTGACGAACTTCTGCAACTTCCCCTATCTAATGAGGGCTTCAATCTGCTGCTTCAGGTCATAGCAATCGGCTGTGTCGTGGCCATGATCTCGGTGGAAACGACAATATTTGTCTCGCGGCCGTTTGCTTAGGTCGCTCTTTAGTTTTCCCAGGAATGTCAGTGTCTCCTCGTCTTTAATTTGCATCAAAACTTGGTCAATTGGGGCGTTCAGAGGGGTGAAACTTGTGAACCTTCCACCTGGGGGCTTAGGGCGCCTTTCGTCCCTTCTGTCCCCTATCCTTGGTCTTTTCTGCCCTTGATCTTGACGCACGTCCACTTGGCGTTCCCTTTTCTTGGGCCTTTCCTCCCGTGCCAGTAGCGCGTCTTCCGCGTTCATGTACTTGGTGGCCCTGTAGAGTACCTTTGACATGGTTTTGGGGTCGTTTTTGTATAGTGAAAACAAAAACTTACCCTTCGGCAACCCGTTCGTGAAAGCTGCTACCAGTATTTTGTCGTCAGCTTCATCGATCGAGAGCGCTTCCTTATTGAAGTGGGTTATGTAGGATCTTAGTGTCTCGTCTTCTCTCTGCTTGATGCTCATTAAGCATGCCGTGGACTTCTTGTACCTGTGTCCCCCTATAAAGTGCGAGGTGAACTGAGTGCTTAATTCTTTAAAAGTGTTGATAGAGTTCGGCGTCAGCCGACTGAACCAAATCCTCGCGGGACCCTTTAGTGTGGTTAGGAAGGCCCTACACATGATTTCGTCCGGTACCCCTTGTAGATGCATCAAGGTCTTGAATGTCTCCAGGTGGTCTAGGGGGTCCTTGACCCCATCATAGCTCTCTATTTGTGGCATCCGAAACTTGTGTGGTAGGGGGAAGGAATTGACGAGGCCGGTGAATGGAGAGTCAGTCCGGTTCACTAGGTCGTCCAGGTCGCTGGACACTCGTCCCTTTAGGGCGTTCATCATGACTTCCATCTGTTCTTTCATCGCCTGCATCTCCGCGAACATAGGCGGAGGAGTCGCATCCATGAGGGATAGGAGGCTCGTGTTCTGTCGTTCTGGCCTGCTTAGGGCGTTGCTCCCTTCAGGCCCTTCTCGGTCTTTTTGCATGGTGCTGGTACCTTCCTGATCCTCCTTCCGGTTGTGGGGTGCTGTGTTTCTTTGACGCAGCTGTTCTTCTAGGTCATGATTTTGTTTGGTGAGACGCTCCACGGCCGCAGTGAGGGTCCGAACCTATCTTTCGAGTGCGGTTGTGGGTAGTTCCTCTCCTTGGATGTCGTTGGTTGTTGCCATCAAGCAAGTGAGCACCATGCAACCCTTCTGTCTCAGGGATGAAGCAACGTCTGACCGCTTTCTTCTTACGTTCCCACAGACGGTGCCAACTAATGAAGTTGAGAAATTCACCAGTGAGTCACACGATGTCTTCACGCTCGTATGTTAACCTACACAAGATAAAGGAGAAAACCTATCAAAGGGCACCGGTGTGGTGCCGGCCAAATACCCTCCGAAGGTCAAGTCAAAAAGTATTCTTACAACTCTAGAGTGCTAGAGAGGGTAAAATAATGCGTACCTCTATTGATGAGAGTATTGGGGCTTTTATAGTAGTCGAAAGTTTTTCCTCTTAGACTTGGCATCCAAGTCTTTTCCTTGTAGGAGTCCTCCTTTTTAGAGTCCAAAACGTGGTGGACAGATCTTCTCCTTATGGGGAAAGTTTTTACCAAATATATGAGATTTCTAGAGTCCAAGTAGCGCAAGGACTCTATTTAGGGCCTTACGAGAATGGGCCAAAATATTTCCACTAAGGGGTCCAACAGGCCCATGACCAACCAGCCCATCTTTCTTCGCTCCGTCCATATCAGGTCCGTTTGCATGAGATCCGTCCACTTAAGACCCCGTGCAAATGACGGGCTCATCTATCCTTACGTCCGCGAACTGTAGCCGGCCCGTACGATCACAATAGGCATCCTAGCGTGTATTTTCTCCCTTTCACTCTCCAACTGGTTTCTCTCTTCTACCCAAATAATGGTTAAAACTAAGGAACTACATAGTTGGTTTGAAGCATCAAGAAATCAAAATCAAAAGCAAGCCCTCTTCAACCCACTTATTTTTTTCCCAAAAGACAGCACACAACAAAAAGCTCAAAAGGAAGCCAAAAGATTGATACCCAAACAACAAAATTGAGTAATTGGCATAAAGTCACATCTGGGTCAGTAAACAACTATGCTAAAAACAACAATGTAAAAGCAAACCCCAAATGTGCATGTCTGTGTGTGAGAGAGAGACATGAAAAGTAATAATAAAAGTACTCTCAAATCAAACAAAATTACTCAGTACTCAAATATATTTTTCAGTTATTCCAACTTCTAAACATTTCAACCAAGATGCGTAGTCACCTGGGATGTAAAACTGGCCAGCAGAAGAGAGAGACCAGTTGGAGAGAGAGAGAACTAGAGAGAGGAGAAATGGATGGTTTTGTGTTCTGAGTTTGGGTGAAATTTTGCCTTTTCAATGTGCTAGTGCCTTTGTTTTCTTTGAAACAGTGTTGTTTGTAAAGCTGATTTGGCAAAATAAATTACAAATCAGCATGCTAGTGGGTCACTTAACAGCCACATATGCAAGTCACTAATGGAGAGTTGAGTTTTCTTAATAGAACAAAATTTCAGGATGTGAAATCTAATTTTTAAAATTTCATGATATAAAATCCAAACAACCCCAAACTTCATGAGTGTATTTTGTAATTTACCATAACTATTTTTTTAAAAAAGAAAGAAACATACATGAGTTTTGCATTCTTTTCTCATCTTTAAGAAGATTGCAAAAGATTGAGCTAATAGAAATTCAACATAATTAAAACTCCGAACTATTTAACACACATAAAAAATAAAAAATAAATAAAAAAATAATGTTATGAATGTGCCAAATAATTGTTTTACTTTTTCAAACGCGAGGTAGCATGAAGATTGTGGCAAAAATGTTCAAATCAACCAAACTTCTCAGCTAAATAATCAAAGAATTTTCAGCTCGAAGCAAACACTTGGTCAAATATCTCATAAACAAACGTGGTTGGTCATATTTTCCTTAATCAGAATCACTTTGAAAGATTATCTAATATTTCTTTATGTTAATCATTTATCATTGTTTATAGTTGTCCACCTTTGACTCAATATCATCAGCTAGTAGCCTAGTACCTCTTGGGAATATCAGCATATTTGTTCTTTCACACTACCTGCTTAAGCAACGTTTAGGACAAGAAAAGTGAGGAAATCGAATGAAATAGAAATGAAAATTATAAAAACAATAGGATAATTTTTTTCTCAGGAAAAAAACAATAGGATAATTAGATATCTATAATTGTCTCATATGTTTTGTATAAAATATTTCAATTTTAAGTTTTATATTTTAAAATTATACAAAAAAAAAAAAACAAACAAACATGAGTTTGTTGTTAAAACTAACTAATATTTCATAGATATGAAATTTGGCTTATATTTAAAAAAATGAATAAAATACGTAATTCAACGGTAAAACTTTATTTGGTTGTATAAAATAATACTAATATTAACAAATGGTTACATTTATACTTAATCCTAATCCCTCTTTTTATCCCCATTTTTTTAAGATAAATATATATCCTCAATCACTATATAAATATATATATATATATCTTTTCTTTTTTTGAGATTTGAAAACCTAATAAATATTCATGGACATATTGGAATAAATCTTTTATTTTTAGCTTTGTTAATGGCCGTTATAGCATGGTCTATAGCAATGATTTTTTGGCGTTTTAGAAACCAACGCTATTGGACCAGGTTTTGTAGAGCGGTTAGCTGGGTGCTTTTATGCATTCAATAAGGAGGTTTCAAATAAGTCTTACTCCTCATGGTGTGAAATAGCTAAAAACTAATAAATAAATGTTCTTTTTTTTTTTTTTTTTGGATGGGATAAATAAATGTTCTTTAAATTAAAATGATTCGACTTTTTATAAAAAAAATCCATCAATTGTGTTATAAAAATCGACCTTTAGCAAATGACAGCATATCCTTTAATATATTATTATTTTTTGAAATTTTTTGTTTGAGATGAATACTTTTCACCCTTATCTTCCTTAGTAAGTTACGTTGTTGAAATAACGATGACAAACAAGTCAAATTGAGTTTTTCCATTTTCTTTTCTGTGACTTTCGAGAGATAATGACGTCTTGCTCTTCAAGGGTGGAAGTGTTCAAAGAATCTGGAGTACTATGGTTTCTGGTCAAAACGCACATGTAATAGACTTGCTTTGCAAGGTATTTATTGGTGATATGACTGATTGGCACCTTAAGTAAAGTTGCGTTTTGTGTTTTTTTTTTTTTTTTTTTTTTGGGCCGGCTTTTTTGATTTTGGGGACAAAATTTACTGTGTGTGCACTGTTCACGCACTGTTTATGCACTGTTCACACATTAAAAATATTAAAAATATGTCCCACGGTACTATTCATATATTTAAAAATTATTTTGCTACAGTGTTTTCAGTAACAATTAGTTTTTAACAACTTTCAACAACAATAAGTGCTATCCAAACAGACCACTTATTGCTTTAGATAATGCATTGAAATTATACTAGTACGGTATATTGACTAATTATTTACCATATTTTCTTATTTGAAAGTTTATTATTCTAATATAAAAAGATAATTATATTATGTACCCCGGACTTTGAAAAAGTATAAGGCTGATTGTTAATGTTATTTTAATAATGTTGTTTGTTTTTTTTTTTTAAATATATATAAATAAAAAAATTTGTGAAAATACGTGAAGTATTATTTAGAACTAAAAACATATTGTTAAACTACAATACCAAACAGGACCAAAATGACTTGCTTGCTAGTGCATTGAGGGTGTGTTTGTGTAGTAGTTGCATTTGCATTTGTGTAGGTTGCGGTTTTTTTGGCTGGTCTATGATACTGTTGATAAACTAGTTAAGTGATAAAAATGCGTAATTTGCAACAATAAAAAATATTTTATTATAGTATTTTTAGCAATAATTTTTTAATTTTCAACAAAATAAACAATAATCCAAACGCATACGGAATATGAACTAACCGATCACAAATATATTTACACTAGGTTACAAAACTAAAACAGTCAACAAAATATAAAAAACAAAACTAAACAATAATCCAAACGCATACGGAATATGAACTAACTGATCACAAATATATTTACACTAGGTTACAAAACTAAAACAGTCAACAAAATATAAAAAACAAAACTGAAAAATTTAATGTAATAAAAGAAAATTTTGGTTTAGTTTGGGTCCATATGATAAGGATAACAATCAAATATAGAACATTAAGGAGGACAGACATTTTATGCATCAACTTCTATTCAACATGTTTGGTCAGCCTTTTAGAATCTTCAAAGAGAAGAAAATTCTCAAGTGAACAGTTTTGTCACAGGGGCATTAATTAAAACAAATTACAAAAATATATGATTTGCTAACAAGTGACAACCATAGCTTAACTTTAGGGCTGATCTACATTGTTTTCATTAAATTCGGCTTAAATAAAAGTACGGATAGGGACATTTTCAAATTGGAATAACCTTCTTCATAATACGACATTTAATTTGTGAATAGCTGAAGTCTTTCTNTTTTTTTTTTTTTTTTTTTTTGGGCCGGCTTTTTTGATTTTGGGGACAAAATTTACTGTGTGTGCACTGTTCACGCACTGTTTATGCACTGTTCACACATTAAAAATATTAAAAATATGTCCCACGGTACTATTCATATATTTAAAAATTATTTTGCTACAGTGTTTTCAGTAACAATTAGTTTTTAACAACTTTCAACAACAATAAGTGCTATCCAAACAGACCACTTATTGCTTTAGATAATGCATTGAAATTATACTAGTACGGTATATTGACTAATTATTTACCATATTTTCTTATTTGAAAGTTTATTATTCTAATATAAAAAGATAATTATATTATGTACCCCGGACTTTGAAAAAGTATAAGGCTGATTGTTAATGTTATTTTAATAATGTTGTTTGTTTTTTTTTAAATATATATAAATAAAAAATTTGTGAAAATACGTGAAGTATTATTTAGAACTAAAAACATATTGTTAAACTACAATACCAAACAGGACCAAAATAAATATTTAGAAGTCATAGTGCCGCTTCCCAATACATTATATATGTTGCAGTGTTGCACTTAAAAATGTCTTGAATGGCAAAAAAGATAAAAAAATCGTTTTATTGGTTAAGATTTCTTTTTCAAAGCCCCTAAGTTGGAGACTTTTTTTCTATTATTATTATTAATATATATATATATATATATTTTGGTACAAAATAGAAATTCTACTCTAGCCTAATCTAAGTAGGGGTGTCCATGGGTCAATTTGGGTCGGGTTTGTGCCCAATCCAGAACCGACCTGCTCACATCGGGTGGGAGGTTGAACGACTCGCTGCCGACTGCCGACAACATTAGGTCAAGTCAAATCGGGCTCCGGTGGACAACAGTCGGGTTGGTCAAATTCAAAGTGAGTTTCAACCTCCAGATCTTTGCCAAATCTTCGCCAAAGATCTCCAAATCTTCGTTGGATCTCGCTAGATCTTCGTCGAATCTGTTGATTTTTCTTCGGATTTGTGCGACAACCACAGGATTGAAGCATTAAACACCACCTCAAGCCCAGATTTGAACGAGAACTTCCATCTCATCGCCGAATCTAACAAAAAACTACCGAATCTTCACCGGATCTGAGTGGATCTAAGTCTTCTTTCACGAGTTTCGTCGGTCGGATCGGGTTTTCGAGAAGAAAACCCACCATCCGACCTGCCTAAATTGGTTTTTCATGGTGAAGACCCACTGTCGTCCGTCGCCAGCGTTGGGTCGGTCGATTTTCGGGTCGGCCCGAGTGGTTTGGGCGGGTGGGTCGGTTTTCGATTTCTAGTGTACAGCCCTAAATCTAAGTACATATGTGTGTGAAGTTTTCTGCTAAAAACTTGAACCTCAGCTCTTGCCCCACACACCCTACAAACATTTATACTTACGGAGTAACCATCGTACAAAGAATATGCGATGATACTTTTTCTTTATTATAAAATATCCTATAAAGGTGAGTAATGGATTCCTTAACTACTTATTATTAATAGTTCCCCGTACATGTTTTAAATGTTAATAAAATGAAACTAATAGATGGTCATTGATAAGTTGATAATGAGAAAATAAATACCCTCTCTCTCTCTCTCTCTCTCTCTCTCTCTTTTGATCTGATAATAAATTGCTATCATTAGGAGCGGATGCTATAGCGGTTATAGTTTTGGGGTTGTCAATACATTTTTCCCATTTTATTTTGAGATGTCTTTAATGAAGTTCTCTTGGAAAAATCCAAAAATAAATTTCTTTATATACCATTTACTTTATTTAAAAAGTCAATATTCACTCTCAATAAAATATAAATTAAAGAGGGTGGTTTTGGAAAGTTAAACATATTTATGTAAAAAACAATGCATTAAATGATGTTCATTTTAAAATTTAAATTTTTATATTAATATATTTGAGTTTGACTCCGTTAATAGTTGAGTCAAAACTTAGGCTTTGACTTAACTCATGGTACTAGTTCAAGGCCTAGGCAACTTAGGCCCTCACTTGTCCCAATTTTTAAAAATGTTTTAAGGCCCCTGTTAAAGAAACAAAAGATGTCAAATTTTTTTAAAAAATGAAAAAAAATTTAGAATGATAACTAATTAGGTAAATTGCATAATACACTCTTGAAGTTTGAGACTACGTGGATTTTACACCCTAACGTTTGAGAAATTGGTTTTTACACCCTGAAGTTTTATTCCGTTAGCAAAACTCAACCCTCTGTTAGTGACTTGCATATGTGGTTGCTAAGGGACAAGCTGACATGTTGATGTGTAAATTTTATTTTATTTTATATTTTATTTTATTTTATTTTTGCCAAATTAGCTTTACAACACCGTTTCAAAGAAAGAAAAATCACTTGTAGATTGAGACAACACCGTTTCGCCCAAACTCAAAACACAAAACCATTACTCTTACAAGTTACGACCCGTTTTAGCACACTGTTTTACATTCCCAAAATCCCTAAACCAAACCTGTTAAGTCACAAACCCAGCCTTAAGCTCCATCGGTAACGGCTCCAGATTGGGTCCAAGACGGCAGCGGTGAGCTTCTCTTCTCTTTCTCTCTGATGAAGTTGAGAAATTCACCTGTGAGTCACACGATGTCTTCACGCTCGTATGTTAACCTACACAAGACAAAGGAGAAAACCTATCAAAGGGCACCAGTGTGGTGCTGGCCAAATACCCTCCGAAGGTCAAGTCAGAAAGTATTCTCACAACTCTAGAGTGTTAGAGAGGGTAAAATAATGCGTACCTCTATTGATGAGAGTATTGGGGCTTTTATAGTAGTCGAAAGTTTTTCTTCTTAGACTTGGCATCCAAGTCTTTTCCTTGTAGGAGTCCTCCTTTTTAGAGTCCGAAACGTGGTGGACAGATCTTCTCCTTATGGCGAAAGTCTTTACCAAATATATGAGATTTCTAAAGTCCAAGTAGCGCAAGGACTCTGTTTAGGGCCTTACGAGAATGGGCCAAAATATTTCCTCTAAGGGGTCCAACAGGCCCATGGCCAACCAGCCCATCTTTCTTCGCTCCGTCCATATCAGGTCCGTCCGCATGAGATCCATCCACTTAAGGCCCCGTGCAAATGATGGGCTCGTCTATCCTTACGTCCGCAGACTCTAGCCGGCTCGTACGATCACAATAGGCATCCTAGTGTGTATTTTCTCCCTTTCAGTTGCCCCCTCACCCGATGGGCCCGTCATGCATAAGAGAACGGACCCATAGGGTGACGGATTTAAAATCTCGATCATGTTTCCATGACACCTAGGTCCATGAACTTTCATCCGTACATTGCTGGATCAGGAGTTAACACATTAATGAGCTGCGCCAAGTGTCATCCTGTCAATGGCCATTATTTTGGAACGAGGTGTCGCTTCGTCTTCCGTGCACATCCCTTATAAATATCGACCCCTCCGCCCCTTATTTTTCCACTTGTTGCTGGAAGAAATTGTTAGAGCGAGTCTGTCACACCTGCCAGAGAACAGTCCGTTCACTAACATACCCGTCGCCTGCCACATCTTGCTTATTTCGATCTTCTGGTGAGTTGTTTCCTACCTGTCCTCTTTTAATTTTCTCTCTTATTTATCTCTTTTTACACTTTATGCGCCCGTCGTTCTTTCCAAATCCGTCAGAGTCTTAGGTTTTGTCATTACCTGTAGGCCATGTCTAGTGCATCGAGTAATCAGTCGGTCGTCCACGACAAGGCGGACTACGAAGAGGTATACCCGTTAGGTTCCAAAGACCACGACGTCCCGAGCGAGAAGAGTAGTTCGTCATCATCCTCCTCGTCCTCAACAAATGAGGGCTTGGAGATGATCGAGATACAAGAGGGTTCAGCTGACGATGAAGAGCCAATAGTTAGGTCCGTCGTAGGAGATGGACTTAGGGAGTTCATCATGCTCCTAGAGTGGACGGTACACGCCTTCACATCTATTATCAAGGAAGGCCATTTTAACACCCTTAGGGCCCGTTACCAAATCCCAAACTACATCCCACTCCGTCTATCTTACATGTCAGGAAAATATTATTACAAAAGAGTTGATGGAGTAGGTGTGTACAAACAAGTGCTTAAGGCTGGCCTGAGATTTCCGTTAAGTTCGTTACACCGCGAACTCTTAAACTACCTAGGTATATCCGTCAGCCAAGTGTCTCCTAATGCCTGGAGAGTTTTCATCGCGATGGAGGTTCTGTACGAAGCCATGTCGGAAGAGGGGAGAAGGCTTACGATAAAAGAGTTCCTCTATTGCTACCGTCCCGACGAGATAGATAAGTCGAGAGGCATGTATAGCTTCGTCCCTAGGAGCGCCGTCCTGAAAGTTATTTTTGAAACCCCGGACTCAAATGGAGATTGGAAGAGCCGCTACTTTTTCATAGAAGGAGATAATTGGATGTGTCATCCAGGGGAGACGGACTTCATGCCCGTCGACACAATTTGGGGCATTTTAAACCCATCCGGTATGGCCCGTTGTAGATGACTCCGTGCAGCTTAATGATTTTTATAATGTTTCTAACGTTCGTCCTCTTTGATGCAGTTCGACGGCATCCCCAGATTTCACTTGAGGTATTCAGTTTCCTTGAAAGAATTTTTTCAAAGACAAAGCCCGAGGAGCGGACATGGGCCAAGCTTGTTAACCTTAACACCATCTACTGGTATTGTGACGGACTCGAGCCAACCCTGGCGGCATTAAAGTACGAGAAGCAGACCCGTCTACGTGAGTCCGTCGACCCTTATGACCTGTTTTTACCGTCATTATCATTATTATTTCTTAATCCGTCTACCTTTTCAGATATGGAGGATGCAAAAAGGCGAGCAGCTATAAGACTCCAAGCCGCGAAAAACAAAGGGGCTGGAACAGACCCCATGGGGACGGGCTCTAGCAAGCAGAATTTGAAGAGGAAATTACCTGCGAAGGGTAACCGTCCACCAAAGCAGCCCAAGGTCCCCCTGTAGCCGGTCGTCGGCTTGATGGCTGAGGGGAATAAGTCGGTCACTCCGGCTAAACACAGTGTGGGCAAGGGTCTAATGACGGGTCCATCTGGCAGCCAAAAGAAGCCACCCGTCTTGCTTCGTGAGGACTCCAAGTATGCCCTGGAGAGGTTGTCGTCGATCATTACTATCGACGACTACAAGGTCTTGGGGAATCACTCAACGGAGGCGATGGGGGAGACGGGCCTCTTCAACATTGCTCAGGTAATTACTTCGTCGTCTTTGGTTCATCCGTTCATCATTATCTACCTTTAAACATTTTACTTATGCATTTTTGTTGTCCTTCAAGCTATGATCATGATGAAAGGCATGATGGGACGGTGTCTCAATCATGAGATGACCATTGGCCGAATTCGTGAGAAAGCTAAGGTGATGGAGGAGGAGCTGCTTGATCTCAGGGCCTAGAAGGTCGTCCAGGAGAAGAAGCTAAAGATGGCCGAGACGGCCCGAGACGAGTCTATCCAGCAAACGGACCGTCTGAAGAGAGCCTTGGTGGAGAAAGACAATGAGGTCCGTCAGGCCAAGAAGGATGCTATACGCGAGTACCGCGACTCCGACACCCTCATTGCGGAACTGAGTCTTGTTTATAACGATGGGTTCGACGATGCTCTCCGTCAGGTGAGGGCGTTGTACCCGGATATAGACTTATCCACCGTCACTGTCACTGCCCCCGAGCCGTCAACCGTCCAGCCCGTTTAGTCCGAAGATACTGATGCTCTTTTCGACGAGAACGTCCCTGTCCACGAAGCTCCTATAGATCAAACTATTGCGGACAGCCAGGCCAAGGATATTGGGGACCGTCCAGCTGAAGAGGGAGAGGGAGCAGATTTGTAATAATTTAGTTTTGTTAATTAATCCTTTTTTTTTTTTTTTAAGTGTGGAACAATTTTTAATACCCGTCATGTTTATGGGGTTTATATATACATTGACCATTTAGTATGTTTACATTCAGCAAGGTCCGTTGACCTTTGTTATATCTTTGTGAAATGCATGTGTTTTATTTTAAAGCATATTTCATGTTAAGATGAACTCTGTTCCGCTTATACAATTCCTCCGTTCATTAATCGTTTAACCAAGGGTCGTCATCCCTTAAGATGATTTGTGGGACTTATAGAAATATCATTTGTTTTAGAATGGTCCGTTTAGTACGTGGGTTTAGCCTGAATTCTAAGTGCTATCACCCTTTGAGATGACCCGTTCATCTTGTGGTTGTTATTTTTGAGCCCGTCCATTGTGTAGACTTAGCACATTCCATCCTCTTTGGATGATCCGTCCAACTTGCGGACGTTATTCTGGGTCCGTCCATTAAGTGGACTTAGTAGTTACCATCCATTTAGGATGATCCGTCCACTTGTGGACGCTATTACTTGTCCGTCCATTATCTGGACTTAGTAGCTACCATTCTTTTTGGATGATCCGTCCATCATGTGGACAATATTACTAATCTGTCCACTATCTGGACTTAAGGTTTTCATCCTCTTGGGATGATCCGTCCATCATGTGGACAATCTTACTGGTCCATCCATTATCTAGACTTTAAGGTTTTCATCCTCTTGGGATGATCCGTCCATCATGTGGACAATCTTGCTGGTCCGTCCATTATCTAGACCTTAAGGTTTTGATCCGCTTGGGATGATTCGTCCATCTTGTGGACAATCTTACTAGTCCGTCCATTATCTAGACTTAAGGTTTTCATCCTCTTGGGATGATCCATCCATCGTGTGGACAATATTTTTAACCGTCTAATATTGAATTAACTAGATTAAGCAGGAAAAATTTAGTAGAGTTTAAAAGAAATCTTTATAGGAAAAAGGGTGCCTGCCCCCTTGGGCTTTAAAAAGGCACTGGTGGAGAGATTTGTTCAAAGTAAAGGTAAAGAAAAAATAAATGGAAATAGTTGTTCAAAGCAAAACTACTGAAAACTTTAGAAATAAACTGGAAAGTTGGAGGGGTTGATGCCCTTTTATGTCGTCTTTATTGGTAGTATCTCCGTAGGTGCTCTGTGTTCCACGGGTGTTGCAATTTCCACTCGTCCATGGTTTCGAGGTGGTAGGTCCCCTTCCTCTACCAAGACGAGATCTTGTAAGGTCCTTCCCAGTTTGAGCCAAGTTTTCCTTGTGAAGGATCTTTAGCCGCTTCCATTACCTTCTGTAGCACAAAGTCCCCAATCTGAAAGTCTCTGTGTCTGACTTTGGAGTTGTAGTATTTTGCCACGAGGTTTTGGTATTGGGCCATCCTTTGTTCAGCTGTAGCCCGGACTTCGTCGACTAGGTCTAGCTGTAGCCGCAAAGCCCCTTCGTTCTTGTCTTCATTGTAGCTCTCCACTCGATAACTTGTAAGCCCTATCTCTGCTGGAATGACAGCCTCACTCCCATATGCTAGCCTGAATGGTGTTTCTCCCATGGTTGTTCTTGCCGTTATGCGATATGCCCACAAGATACTTGGTAACTCATCGGGCCAGATGCCTTTTGCCCACTCGAGCAGGGTCTTGATGATTTTGAGCAGGGACCAGTTCGTCACTTCAACTTGCCCATTCGCCTGCGGATGTGCGAGTAATGAGTAGTGATTTCTGATGCCTAATTCCAGTAGAAATCTTGTAATGCCTTATTGTCAAACTACTTTCCGTTATCGGAGATGAGTACCCTTGGTATCCCGAATCTGCATATGATATTTCTCCATATGAAACTCCTGATGTTTTTCTCCGTGATAGTCGCCAGAGCTTCCGCCTCTACCCACTTAGTGAAGTAGTCGATCCCTACCACTAGAAACTTCAGCTGTCGCGCAGCCGTCGGGAGAGGGCCCATGATGTCTAGCCCCCATTGGGCGAATGGCCAAGGTGCCGTCATGGGTGTCAGTTCTTCAGTTGGTTGCCTAATTAGGTTACTGAACCTTTGACATTTGTCGCAAGTCTTGACGTAGGCTTGTGCGTCCTTCTGCATTGTAGGCCAATAGTATCCTGCCCGGATCAGTTTGTGTACTAAAGACCGCGCCCCCGAATGGTTTCCGCAGATACCCTCATAGACCTCTCTCATTACATAGTCTGCTTCCTCGTGGCCCAAACACCTTAGGTATGATCATGAGAATCCCCTCTTGTATAAGACGTCATTGATTATTATGAATCGCGAAACCCGGACTTTCAGTTTTCTTATTGCGTCTTTGTTGTCTGGGAGCGTGCCTTCCTTCAGGTAGGCCGTTAGTGGCGTAGTCCAATTGTATTCTGGGTTTACTTCCTACACTTCTACCCTACTATTAATGATTGAGAAATTCTGGATGAACGACAATACCTGATCGGGGGCCATCATGACCTATGCGGAGGCGGCTTTCGCGAGCTGGTCAGCACATTCGTTCTCCTCCCTTGGGATTTGGACGAATGTGACCTGGAGGGTGTCGATCCGTCTCCTGGCCTCTTCCAAGTATTTCTTCATCTTTTCCCCCCTACACTCGTAGGCCCCGTTAATCTGACTGACTATTACCTGCGAATCGCAATGTACAACCATGGCCTCGGCGCCTGCTACTTTCACCAGGTCTAATCCTGCCACCAATGCCTCATATTCGGCCTCATTATTGGTTGTCGAGAAGTCCAGCCGAATCATACACTCGATTTTATCTCCGTCAGGGGTTTGAATTACTACCTCGGCGCCTCCAGCTTGCCTGTTTGATGATCCATCCGTGTGGATGCTCCATTGTTTGAGGGCTTGTGGCTCCTGCTGCTCCGTTTGCGTGTATTCGGCGATGAAGTCTGCCACTGCTTGGCCTTTTATTGCGGTTCGTGGTCGGTAATGTATGTCAAATTCGCTCAGCTCTATCGCCCATAGGGCCATTCGTCCGGCTGCTTCGGGGCTGCTCATTGCTCTTTTTAGGGGTTGATTTGTCAGGACGATGATGCTGTGGGCCTGGAAGTACGGTTTCAATTTTCGAGCTGTGGTTATCAGTGCGAAGGCGAGCTTTTCCATGTGGGGGTACCTTTCTTCAACCCCCCGGAACCCCCTGCTTATGAAATAGACGGGTCGCTGAGTTCCTTCCTCTTCTCTTACTAGGGCCGCACTTACTGCCACCTGCGAAGCTGCTAGGAATAAGTAGAGGTCTTCTCCTGGCTTGGACGGGCTGAGCAAGGGTGGCGAGGCGAGGTATTTCTTCAGATCTTCAAATGCCTTCTGGCACTCATCCATCCACTCGAATGATTTCTTTAGGATGCAGAAGAACAGTAGACACCTGTCCGTTGCTTTTGAGACGAACCTGTTCAAAGCAGCAATTTTGCCGTTCAAGCTCTGTACGTCCTTTACTGTCCTTGGCGATTCCAGCTCCATGATGGCCCGTATTTTCTCTAGATTGGCCTCTATTCCTCTTTGGGATACCATAAAACCTAAAAATTTTCCCGCTATTACTCCAAATACGCATTTGCCCAGATTCAGTTTCATGTTGTATGACCGTAGGGTATCGAATGTCTCCTGGAGGTCGCTCAAGTGATCTTTTTCGAGTGGGCTCTTGACCAGCATGTCGTCGACGTAAACCTGTACGTTACTCCCTATCTGGTGTGCGAACATTTTGTCCATTAACCTTTGGTACGTTGCCCCAGCGTTCTTGAGTCCGAATGGCATCACCTTATAGCAAAAGAGGCCTTGGCTGGTGACGAATGACGTTTTTTCCTGATCAGATTCCTCCATCTTGATCCGATTATATCCTGAGAAGGCATCCATAAAACTTAGGAGCTGGTGTCTAGCCGTGGAGTCGACCAGCGCATCTATCCACGGGAGGAGGTAGCTGTCCTTTGGGCACGCTTTGTTAAGGTCCGTGAAGTCGACACACATTCACCACTTTCCACTAGCCTTCTTGACTATGACCACGTTCGCCAACCACTCCGGGTAATATACTTCCCTAATGAAACTCGTCTCGAGTAGTTTTTCGACCTCTTGCGCTATTACTCTGTCCTGTTTGGGAGCGAACACTCGCTTTTTCTGCCGGACGGGTGGGGTTGAAAGGTTCACGTTCATCTTGTGTACTATGACAGAAGGATCGATCCCGGGCATGTCTTCGTGGTTCCATGCGAAAACGTCTTGGTTCCTCCTGAGGAATGTTATGAGGGCCTGGCACACAGGCTGGCAGGCCAATGTTCCTATTCTGGTCCTCCGCTCTGGTTTTGATTCGTTGAGCGTTATCTCCTCCAGCTCTTCAACCGGTTCTACGACCGTCCGCTGCTCTTCTATGCGCATTGTCTGATGATGATCTTCCATTTCTAGCATGGCAATGTAGCATTCTCGGGCGGTTGCCTGATTCCCTCACAATTCCCCAATCCCATAGTCCGTTGAGAACTTGATCATTAGGTGGTATGTTGATGTTGCTGCTTTCCATGAGTTAAGTGTGGGCCGTCCTAGAATGCCATTGTAAGCGGAGGAGCAGTCCACCACGAGGAACATTACATTCCTAGTGAGCTCTTGCGGGTAATCGCCCACCGTTACAGGGAGTGTGATGGAGCCTATTGGGAATACCCTTGTCCCTCCGAAACCGACAAGTGGAGCACTCGCCGGCATCAATCGTGCTTTGTCTATCCCCATTTGCTGTAATGCTGGATAGTATAGAATGTCTGCTGAGCTGCCGTTGTCGATTAGCACTCAGTGGACGTTGTAGTCCCCCACACGTATGCTGACGACCAGCGCGTCATCATGCGGATGATGGAGTCTCCTTGCGTCCTCTTCGGTGAATCCAATGACAGGGCTCTCCACCCGTGTGGTATTAGGCCTAAAGCCTGTTAGATGGACGTTCAGGACCGATCTAAGGTACGTTTTTCGAGCTTTTTTGGAAGAATCGGTAGCCGCGGTCCCTCCCAGTATCATCCTTATGTCTCCAATGGGAGGTCTAGGACGCTCGTTATCCCGTCGGGGGGCCGGCTCTTGGTGATTGTGATCCGCTCTCTCTTCGTTGATGAACTTCTGTAACTTCCCCTATCTAATGAGGGCTTCAATCTGCTGCTTCAGGTCGTAGCAATCGGCTGTGTCGTGGCCATGATCTCGGTGGAAACGACAATATTTGTCTTGCGGCCGTTTGCTTGGGTCGCTCTTTAGTTTTCCCGAGAATGTCAGTGTCTTCTTGTCTTTAATTTGCATCAAAACTTGGTCAATTGGGGCGTTTAGAGGGATGAAACTTGTGAACCTTCCGCCCGAGGGTTTAGGGCGCCTTTCGTCCCTTCTGTCCCCTGTCCTTGGTCTTTTCTGCCCTTGATCCTGACACACGTCCGCCTGGCGTTCCCTTTTCTTGGGCCTTTCCTCCCGTGCCAGTAGCGCGTCTTCCGTGTTCATGTACTTGGTGGCCCTGTAGAGTACCTCTGACATGGTTTTGGGGTCGTTTTTGTATAGTGAAAACAAAAACTTGCCCTTCCGCAACCCGTTCGTGAAAGCCGCCACCAATATTTTGTCGTCGGCTTCATCGATCGAGAGCGCTTCCTTATTGAAGTGGGTTATGTAAGATCTTAGTGTCTCGTCTTCTCTCTGCTTGATGCTCATTAAGCATGCCGTGGACTTCTTGTACCTGTGTCCCCCTATAAAGTGCGAGGTGAACTGAGCGCTTAATTCTTTGAAAGTGCTGATGGAGTTCGGCGTCAGCCGACTGAACCAAATCCTCGCGGGACCCTTTAGTGTGGTTGGGAAGGCCCTACACATGATTTCGTCTGGTACCCCTTGTAGATGCATCAAGGTCTTGAATGTCTCCAGGTGGTCTAGGGGGTCCTTGACCCCATCATAGCTCTCTATTTATGGCATCCGAAACTTGTGTGGTAGGGGGAAGGAATTGGCGAGGCCGGTGAATGGAGAGTCAGTCCGATTCACTAGGTCGTCCAGGTCGCTGGACACTCGTCCCTTTAGGGCGTTCATCATGACTTCCATCTGTTCTTTTATCGCCTGCATCTCCACGAACATAGGCGGAGGAGTCGCATCCATGAGGGATGGGAGGCTCGTGTTCTGTCGTTCTGGCCTGCTTGGGGCGTTGCTCCCTTCAGGCCCTTCTCGGTCTCTTTGCATGGTGCTGGTACCTTCCTGATCCTCCCTCCGGTTGTGGGGTGCTGTGTTTCTTTGACGCAGCTGTTCTTCTAGGTCATGATTTTGTTTGGTGAGATGCTCCATGGCCACAGTGAGGGTTCGAACTTGTCTTTCGAGTGCGGTTGTGGGTAGTTCCTCTCCTTGGATGTCGTTGGTTGTTGCCATCAAGCGAGTGAGCACCATGCAACCCTTCTGTCTCAGGGATGAAGCAACGTCTGACCGCTTTCTTCTCACGTTCCCACAGACGGCGCCAACTAATGAAGTTGAGAAATTCACCAGTGAGTCACACGATGTCTTCACGCTCGTATGTTAACCTACACAAGACAAAGGAGAAAACCTATCAAAGGGCACCGGTGTGGTGTCGGCCAAATACCCTCCGAAAGTCAAGTCAGAAAGTATTCTTACAACTCTAGAGTGCTAGAGAGGGTAAAATAATGCGTACCTCTATTGATGAGAGTATTGGGGCTTTTATAGTAGTCGAAAGTTTTTCCTCTTAGACTTGGCATCCAAGTCTTTTTCTTGTAGGAGTCCTCCTTTTTAGAGTCCGAAACGTGGTGGACAGATCTTCTCCTTATGGGGAAAGTCTTTACCAAATATATGAGATTTCTAGAGTCCAAGTAGTGCAAGGACTCTATTTAGGGCCTTACGAGAATGGGCCAAAATATTTCCACTAAGGGTTCCAACAGGCCCATGACCAACCAGCCCATCTTTCTTCGCTCCGTCCATATCAGGTCCGTCTGCATGAGATCCGTCCACTTAAGACCCCGTGCAAATGACAGGCTCATCTATCCTTACGTCCGCGGACTGTAGCCGGCCCGTACGATCACAATAGGCATCCTAGCGTGTATTTTCTCCCTTTCACTCTCCAACTGGTTTCTCTCTTCTACCCAAATAATGATTAAAACTAAGGAACTACACAGTTGGTTTGAAGCATCAAGAAATCAAAATCAAAAGGAAGCCCTCTTCAACCCACTTATTTTTTTCCCAAAAGACAGCACACAACAAAAAGCTCAAAAAGAAGCCAAAAGATTGATACCCAAACAACAAAATTGAGTAATTGGCATAAAGTCACATCTGGTTAGTAAACAACTATGCTAAAAACAACAATGTAAAAGCAAACCCCAAATGTGCATGTCTGTGTGTGAGAGAGAGACATGAAAAGTAATAATAAAAGTACTCTCAAATCAAACAAAATTACTCAGTACTCAAATATATTTTTCAGTTATTCCAACTTCTAAACATTTCAACCAAGATGCGTAGTCACCTGGGATGTAAAACTGGCCAGCAGAAGAGAGAGACCAGTTGGAGAGAGAGAGAACTGGAGAGAGGAGAAATGGATGGTTTTGTGTTCTAAGTTTGGGTGAAATTTTGCCTTTTCAATGTGCTAGTGCCTTTGTTTTCTTTGAAACAGTGTTGTTTGTAAAGCTGATTTGGCAAAATAAATTACAAATCAGCATGCTAGTGGGTCACTTAACAGCCACATATGCAAGTCACTAATGGAGAGTTGAGTTTTCTTAATAGAACAAAATTTCAGGATATGAAATCTAATTTTTAAAATTTCATGATATAAAATCCAAACAACCCCAAACTTCATGAGTGTATTTTGTAATTTACCATAACTATTTTTTTTAAAAAGAAAGAAACATACATGAGTTTTGCATTCTTTTCTCATCTTTAAGAAGATTGCAAAAGATTGAGCTAATAGAAATTCGACATAATTAAAACTCCGAACTATTTAACACACATAAAAAATAAAAAAAATAATGTTATGAATGTGCCAAATAATTGTTTTACTTTTTCAAACGCGAGGTAGCATGAAGATTGTGGCAAAAATGTTCAAATCAACCAAACTTCTCTGCTAAATAATCAAAGAATTTTCAGCTCGAAGCAAACACTTGGTCAAATATCTCATAAACAAACGTGGTTGGTCATATTTTCCTTAATCAGGATCACTTTGAAAGATTATCTAATATTTCTTTATGTTAATCATTTATCATTGTTTATAGTTGTCCACCTTTGACTCAATATCATCAGCTGGTAGCCTAGTACCTCTTGGGAATATCAGCATATTTGTTCTTTCACACTACCTGCTTAAGCAACGTTTAGGACAAGAAAAGTGAGGAAATCGAATGAAATAGAAATGAAAATTATAAAAACAATAGGATAATTTTTTTCTCAGGAAAAAAACAATAGGATAATTAGATATCTATAATTCTCTCATATGTTTTGTATAAAATATTTAAATTTTAAGTTTTATATTTTAAAATTATACCAAAAAAAAAAACAAACAAACATGAGTTTGTTGTTAAAACTAAATAATATTTCATAGATATGAAATTTGGCTTATATTTAAAAAAATGAATAAAATACGTAATTCAACGGTAAAACGTTATTTGGTTGTATAAAATAATACTAATATTAACAAATGGTTACATTTATACTTAATCCTAATCCCTCTTTTTATCCCCATTTTTTTAAGATAAATATATATCCTCAATCACTATATAAATATATATATATATATCTTTTCTTTTTTTGAGATTTGAAAACCTAATAAATATTCATGGACATATTGGAATAAATCTTTTATTTTTAGCTTTGTTAATGGCCGTTATAGCATGGTCTATAGCAATGATTTTTTGGCGTTTTAGAAACCAACGCTATTGGACCAGGTTTTGTAGAGCGGTTAGCTGGGTGCTTTTATGCATTCAATAAGGAGGTTTCAAATAAGTCTTACTCCTCATGGTGTGAAATAGCTAAAAACTAATAAATAAATGTTCTTTTTTTTTTTTTTTTTGGATGGGATAAATAAATGTTCTTTAAATTAAAATGATTCGACTTTTTATAAAAAAAATCCATCAATTGTGTTATAAAAATCGACCTTTAGCAAATGACAGCATATCCTTTAATATATTATTATTTTTTGAAATTTTTTGTTTGAGATGAATACTTTTCACCCTTATCTTCCTTAGTAAGTTACGTTGTTGAAATAACGATGACAAACAAGTCAAATTGAGTTTTTCCATTTTCTTTTCTGTGACTTTCGAGAGATAATGACGTCTTGCTCTTCAAGGGTGGAAGTGTTCAAAGAATCTGGAGTACTATGGTTTCTGGTCAAAACGCACATGTAATAGACTTGCTTTGCAAGGTATTTATTGGTGATATGACTGATTGGCACCTTATTGCTTTAGATAATGCATTGAAATTATACAGTACGGTATGTTGACTAATTATTTACCATATTTTCTTATTTGAAAGTTTATTTTCAATATAAAAGATAATTATATATTACCCCGAACTTTGAAAAAGTATAAGGCTGCTTGTTAATGTTATTTTATAATGTTGTTGTTTTTTTTAAATATATTTAAATAAAAAATTTGTGAAAATACGTAAAAATTATTTAAAACTGAAAACATATTGTTAAACTACAATACTAAACAGACCTAAATGACTTGCTGCTAGTGCATTGAGGGTGTGTTTGTGTAGCAGCTGCGTTTGCATTTGTGTAGGTTGCAGTTTTGGCTGGTCTATGTACTGTTACAAAACTAGTTAAGTGATAAAAATGCGTGAATAGTAATTTGCACAATAAAAAATATTTTATTATAGTGTTTTTAGCTATAATTTTTTATTTTCAACAAAATAAACAATATCCAAACGCATAGGGAATATGAACTAACTGATCACAAATATATTTACACTAGGTTACAAAACTAAAACAGTCAACAAATTATAAAAAACAAACTGAAAAATTTAATGTAATAAAAGAAAATTTTGGTTTAGTTTGGGTCCATATGATAAGGATAACAATCAAAATATAGAACATTAAGGAGGACAGACATTTTATGCATCAACTTCTATTCAACATGTTTGGTCAGCCTTTTAGAATCTTCAAAGAGAAGAAAATTCTCAAGTGAACAGTTTTGTCACAGGGGCATTAATTAAAACAAATTACAAAAATATATGATTTGCTAACAAGTGACAACCATAGCTTAACTTTAGGGCTGATCTACATTGTTTTCATTAAATTCGGCTTAAATAAAAGTACGGATAGGGACATTTTCAAATTGGAATAACCTTCTTCATAATACGACATTTAATTTGTGAATAGCTGAAGTCTTTCTTTTTTTCTTTTCTTTTTTTAAAAAATATATAATTTCTGGTTGTTCACACCGTGGCTGATATAATCAGGATTTCTTTTTCTTTGGCAAGTGATCATTGGATAGGTGTTACTTGTTAGACATATCGTCATTAGTAGTGGATTTTTTTATGCGTCATTGAATAAAAAAATGATAAAAGAAATCATTGTTATAAATAGGTCCAACCAAATTATATTCAGTGTTTTTTTTTTTTTTTTTTGTGTGTGTGTGTGTGAGAATGAAATTCTATTCAGTGTTAAGACTGCAAGTTGAGGAATATAAATATTGTTGGATAATTTTAAAATAACAAAAAAATTATGCGAAATAATTCGTAAAAAATATAGATTCATTGAATTGCATGTTGCCCACTTATACAGAGAAGTAAATGTTGACAATATTTCCATAAACGCTTGATCATTTCTAAATTTATAAATTTCCTGAGCATTTGCATCTAGTATCTAAACAAATATCTATTTTATACACTCAAAAGCTATTTTATTTATTTTATCATCTTATTTTACAACTCACTAATATTTCAGTTCCTATATATCTTTCAACCCTATTCATTTATTTATTCAATTCTCTCTCTTTCTCCCTACCTCTTTCTCTCTATTCCACTGCTTTTTTTTTTTTTAATCTTCCTCTAAAACAAACCAAATAAAACATATATATATATATATATATATATATATATATATATTATAACATAATATATTTTTGTTTTACAAGCATGCTACAATAGTTTGTATATATACAAACTTACGATTCACAGTTACTTTTTTTTTTTTTTTTCTTTCAGTAATAGCAATTCAGATAAAGCATGTTTTGGGCCTCCGAGAATGTAAAATAACAATTTAGGAGGTTTTAAACCCCCAATACTAATACTACTCACCTTGCTTAAAGAAATATTTAGAAGTCATAGTGCCGCTTCCCAATACATTATATATGTTGCAGTGTTGCACTTAAAAATGTCTTGAATGGCAAAAAAGATAAAAAAATCGTTTTATTGGTTAAGATTTCTTTTTCAAAACCCCTAAGTTGGAGACTTTTTCTTTATTATTATTATTAATATATATATATATATTTTTTTTTTTTTTTGGTACAAAATAAAAATTCTACTCTAGCCTAATCTAAGTAGGGGTGTCCATGGGTCAGTCCGAGTCGGGTTTGTGCCCAATCCAGAACCGACTCGCTCACATCGGGTGGGAGGTTGAACGACCCGTTGCCGACTGCCGACTGCCAACAACATCAGGTAGAGTCAAATCGGGCTCCGGTGGACAACAGTCGGGTTGGTCGAATTCAGAGTGAGTTTCAACCTCCAGATCTTCGCCAAATCTTCGCCAAAAATCTCCAAATCTTCGTTGGATCTCGCTGGATCTTCGCCGGATCTGTTGATTTTTCTTCGGATTTGTGCGACAACCACAAGATCGAAGCATTAAACACCACCTCAAACCCAGATTTGAACGAGAACTTCCATCTCATCGCCGAATCTAACAAAAAACTACTAAATCTTCACCAGATCTGAGTGGATCTAGGTCTTCTTTCACGAGTTTCGTCGGTCGAATCGGGTTTTCGAGAAGAAAACCCGCCATCCGACCCGCCTAAATTGGTTTTTCATGGTGAAGACCCACCGTCGTCCGTTGCCAGCGTCGGGTCGGTCGATTTTCGGGTCGACCCGAGTGGTTTGGGTGGGTGGGTCGGTTTTCGATTTCTAGTGTACAGCCCTAAATCTAAGTATATATGTGAGTGAAGCTTCCTGCTAAAAACTTGAACCTCAGCTCTTGCCCCACACACCCTACAAACATTTATACTTATGGAGTAACCATCGTACAAAAAATATGAGATGATACTTTTTCTTTATTATAAAATATCCTATAAAGGTGAGTAATGGATTCCTTAACTACTTATTATTAATAGTTCCCCGTACATGTTTTAATTTATATAATAAATCTTTAATGTTAATAAAATGAAACTAATAGATGGTCATTGATAAGTTGATAATGAGAAAATAAATACTCTCTCTCTCTCTCTCTCTCTCTCTCTCTCTCTCTCTCTCTCTCAATTATAATTTTAATAAGCTTAAAGACACAACATCAATCATAATTTTTTTTTTCATAACTCTTGAGATGATTGGTTGTGATTGGTATATAATAAAATTAATGTTAGTGATGATTGCAAGTAAAAATAACATAACATTAATCATAACCTGTCACTTTAATAAATTATAAAATTTGTTGAATATGTAATTTTATTTATTTTTTTTTTCCTGCTAAATGAAAAATCATAGGAAGAGAGGGCAGCAACCCCTACACAGCCAGAATAACACGAAGAGAAAAAGTGTACCAACGTGCTCATTATATATTGTTATTATTTTATCTTTTAGATGAATCAAAATCACACAATATAGCTCACTAAAGCCTGATTGGTAGTAGTGTTTAAGTATTATTGTTCAATTTTTAGTGTTGTGAAAATACGTATTTAAGTGTTATAAAAATTCGTGTCAAAAGTATTTTTGGTATTTAAACATTGAAAACTGCCGTTTAAACACCTATACCAAACACCCTAGTGTTTGATAAATACAAACATGGGTTTAGCGTCATTTAATTTATGGGTGTGAAAGCAGTACGCCGAAGTGAATACATGGGTGTTTTGTTTATGTGTCTGTTTAAATTAATAGTATACCATTTAATAGCCACTTGACCAATTAAGGAGGTAAGACCAATCTCACAAGGTTCCAAGATAACCCATCTGGAATCTAAGTGCTGATCTCATTGACATTAACAAACGTTGTTTCCAGGAAGCAACACATGTTCAAATTGGTCCTAATTCTCAATGTCTCTCTCAAAGAATGGTCAAGACTAGACAAAAGCATGTTTTACTTTGACCAAATGTCACTATAAAAGTAGCAGAGCTAAACGTGCTTCTTTCTCACACCAAATAGAAGAGTGGTAGAGAGTGAATATATCCACACTCAGAAAACCATGAGCAACACCATGTCTAGCTCTAGTGAATTGGAGCAATTCTATGACCAAGCCATGGATCATGGATTCTCGGATCCTATGGCAGTCACAACAAGTGTCACAAATAGCACCACGGTGAGCCCAAATAGTTCAAGTGTAACCAATGGTCAATTGACTCCAAAGGGTGTATCAAAACCAATCCGAAGGAGGTCTAGAGCTTCAAAGAAAACACCCACAACCCTCCTCAATGCTAATACCAACAATTTTAGAGCCTTGGTGCAACAATTCACTGGTTGTCCTAGCGCATCCATTTCATTTAGGAACCAAAGAGGTCCTGTCAACTTAGATTTTGGAAAAGAGAGAGAAGAAAATCAAAGTGTTGTAACTTCGGTCATGGGACCTTTTGGTAACAATTATTATTATCAGCATCAACAATCTCAATCGCCACAGCATCATCTGCACCAACAATTTCAACAGCAACAATTGGTACCACTACAAGAACAGCAAAGTATGTACTCGTTTGGCAATATAGGTAATGATGTTTTTGCTACGTCTAGCAATAACCCTAGACTTAACATGGAAGGTGTTAACGGGTTTGCATTGGAAGATAATGTTAATTTCTTTGCATGAACTAACTGTGAATTCTTTCTCTAGTCATGATGTTAGGAATAGTGGTTATTTTGTTTGAGGAAAAATGGTGCACAAAATTAGTTGTTGATCTTTAGAATGATCTTCATCAATCATCAATATTCAGCTATGTAAAGTTTTATGCTTAACGCTATCACGAAAATAAGATATATTTTGTAGCTACTAGATGCATTATACTATATATAGTTCATTTATCTTCTTCTTCTTGTTATCTCTCTCTCTCTCTCCCTCTCCAAGTGAATGAGTTCTTTTGAAGAGATAGAATGCTTTAACAGAGAAAGTCTCGTGTACCTCATGAATCTCACTCAAGACTGGAAGTGCAAAGATTTAATGAGAAATGAGAATATATAGTTGAAAGAGTTTTTACTTTTTACCGTTCAGATAACGCGATCATCTCGTAAAGCTTTCTACATATTTCTACTACAATATTGAAAAATTGAGCTAATTCAAAGGAGGCCATATTTTTCTCTTTCTTGTTTCTTTCACTTTTTATTTTTTTTAATAATAAATTTATTGTTCATGTGCGAATTAGGACGTATGGGGTGAAACATCCCAAGTTAGTGAGATGGTACATGAGCCACATATCAGACAGGAATGCTTATAGCTATGGGTATTGATTTGGTTGAAAATAAAATTCTTCTGATGTAACAGCATTGTTACACTGAAGGCACAACCCTTAATTAGGTGGTGGTATTTTTTATTTAAAAAAATACATTCTAAAAAGAACAATACTAAGAATACAAACTTTTTTTTCACTATATTTTAATTTTCACAATTTGTTAAGGTTAACAAATTGTGATGAAATCAATATTGGTTTTATATAAATTTGCCAATAACATTGTTTTTATTATACACCAAGCATAACATACCACGTTAACACTTATAAAAGAAGCTAGTGAAAAAAGGAAAAAAATTTCGTCTCCAAATTTATTGTTGTGAAATTCATTTGCGGTGGGTGGGTGGAGCTTGAGTATGTTTGGGAGGAAAATGAGAGAGAAAGAACATAGGAAGAGGTAATTTTAGAATATACTAATTAATCTTTTACTCACTCTCATTTCCCTCCATCTAAACATAGGGAAAGTTCCAAAATCAGATCAGTGCAGGTGAAGCTTTTCGTCATGAATATATATAGTCAGCTAACTTGGAATTTAATTGGTATCCTTAATTAATACCATTCCAATAAGTTAATTTTTTTTTTTTTTTTTTTTTTTTCCTAAGGGCAATTTTACTTTAATTTAATAAAATTTTAGTAAATATATAAGCAAATAAAATTTTATAGCAAAAAAGCTACATCTAATGAATGAAACACGTTCAGTACCTGCAAATCATCAACATCAGTAAACCATTTTTTCCTGCTTTTGAGTGGCCCCTGGCGGCTTGACAATGTTTTTTGAATTCTTATTGGGGTCTATTTAGATACTACTTATTTGTTAAAAATTGAAAATTTATTACTAAAAACACTACAGTAAAATGTTTTTTTTAAAGCAAAATACTATTCACAAACACTTTACGCGTTTTTGTGCTTTAGCTAATTTACGAATAATGTCATGGGACCAATCAAAAAAAGGCAAACGCAGCTTAAACACAAACGCAGTGTTAGGCAAAAGCACACTTCGAGGGTGTTTGGATTGCGCGTTTGCGCGTCCACGTTTCCTCAAATTTGCGTTTCTCTTTTTTTTTTTTTTTTTTGGCCACATAATTTGACTTTGGGAGACAAAAAATCTATGCATGAACGATGCATGCACTATTCACGCACTGTTCATGTAATAAAAAAATATTAAAAATGGGTCCCACGACATTATTCATGCATTTAAAAATTATTTTGCTACAGTGTTTTCAGTTTTCAGTTTTCAGTTTCAGCAACAATAAGTTCAATCCAAACGGACCCTTCATGTCGTTGTAAAGTCAAGACAGCAAGTGTAGGCATGGTTTTGAAACTCGGACTGGACCGGGCAGTCCGACTGAAAAAACCGAGAACCGAACTAAAATTCGGTTTTTTAAGTATAGAGAACTGGGTATTGATGAGTTCTGAGAGAACCGAACAAACCAGGGTTCAACCGAAAAAACCGAACAAACCGTAGGCCGGTTCAACCAGTCATTTCAGCCATACCGGAATTTATATCGGATTTCGGCCAAAATATTAGTACCAGACCGAAACAGAAAAAACTCGAAGTTTCAGATCTGTAACTACGGCGACTTACCTGCTTGTTGTGCTCATGTCACCGCCTGTATCATTAGAGCGTTTCTGCCATGTTTTCCAGACCAGATGCCCTTTCTTCTTCTTTTTCTTCAGCCAATTTCGCGGATCTACTCCTCCACTTTTTCTTCTTTCTTCGTTCACCCAGTGCCCCTTATTTCATATTATTTCTTATATGTTTCTTTTTCAATTTGCCTCTCTTAAGTTTCTTTTTGTCATTTAGCTTTTTCGTTTTATGTGCTTCAACTACAACCACATATGTGAAGGTCATTCCAATTTCCAACCTTCTTTATTTATTTATTTTTTTCATTTTACTTTTTTACTTTTTTCATCTACGCTGCTTTTTATTTATTTATTATTATTTAATGACACCACATTTTAAAAAGAAAACAACTGACCATCATCTAAATATCTATTATATATTTTATTAATGAACTTATACTTTAGTTAGAGATTAGGATATTAAAAGACATGGGCTTATGATCTTAAATATTTTTTTAACAAATATTATCAAAAAAAAAAATGTTAACAAAATTCATGGGCTTTCTTTAATGAACATATAAATAAATAACCATATATATTTAATCTAATATCTTCGAACCTGAGCTCTCACACCTTGTAAGCAAGACTGAAGTCATGACTAGCGGACCAAGTGCTCATCTTAGGAGCTAAGATGCAATATTATTATATTTATATTAAATTTACATGATTTATAGTTTCTAAACTTCTATGTTATCTTTCTCAACATATTAAATATTACTAAATTAACTTTTTATTTAAGAATAATATCTCTGCAATTTATGAATTTATTTTAAAAGTCGTTTTTGGTTAATTGAAATGATTTCTCTTAAAGGATTATTTTAAAAAAAAAAATGTTATGCTTATTTATGTTGTACCATTTTTTATTAACCTTATAATGTACTATTTCATGTATTTTGTTTCAATTTTTAAGATATTTTTAGTAAATTTTGTTAATATTTACAAATTTAGTATTTTTATTTTTATTTTTATTTAAATAATTATTAAATTAATTATGACATCATCACGGTTCGACCTTGGTTCAACCTTGGTTCAATCTTAAAAACCTCGAACCTCTCTTTTTTACGGTTCAATGAACGGTCCGGATTTCAAAACCTTGAGTGCAGGTGTTGTAGGGTAAGCGTAGTTAGTAGACTTTTTGCATTGACTGTTCACTGCAAGTTTTCTGGTTTTATATCTTTCACTCCTAATGGAAAACCTATTAGCATTTTCTTAACTCAATGCATCAACTTGTATTTGTACTACAAAATTATTACTCATTGATAAAGTGGATCCACATATGAATTGGATTAAAACAATGAGAGAGTACAAGACCAAAAAATAATGAAGACTGATCTTATCGATCTCTCCTTGCCTTTGAGTCGATGAATCATTCGATACATATGTGATGGCTATCAACCTATCATGTTTATGACATTTGCACTTTAGTTTTATGATGGTTATATTCAAATATCTTATTCGACAATATTAAATTCTATTAATTGAATGAATTGAATCGGTGGATTTAATTCATTATATACTAAAGATTACTACCATGATTAACCCCATAGGTCAGGGACGAAGCCAGAACTTTGAGTTAGAGGGGGCGGTTTTACTGTTGGTTGTGTGTGACGGTTTCAACATCTAATTTTGCTACTTAGCTGCTGAGATTTTTTTTTTTTTTTTTTTTTTTTTTTTTTTTTTTTAGAGAGAGAGAGAGAGAGAGAGAGAGAGAGAATTTTGTTGGTTTATTGTTTATTTGACTTATGTATAGATTTTTAAAATTTTATTTTTTAATGAATAATTATATTGTTTATTGAACTTTTTTTTTTTTAAGTCAATTAACTATAATAGTAAAAAATAAACTCTCCCAAATGAGCGCCCATGTGCAATTTGACATGATTTGTACGCGAATTCTGTAGATGCTAGAATTGAGGGATATTCAGGATTTTAATTTATAATTAAACCAGTGTTTGTTTAGTATGTACTGTGTACATTTTCATTTACTTTTTTTTTTTTTTTAGCTTATTTGCTTATGTAAATTTTTAAAAAAACCTTACTTTTTTTTTTCTAAGTGCAATTTTACTTTAATTTAATAAAATTTTAGTAAATATATAAGCAAATAAAATTTTATAGCAAAAAAGCTACATCTAATGAATGAAACACGTTCAGCACCTGCAAATCATCAACATCAGTAAACGATTTTTTCCTGCTTTTGAGTGGCCCCTGGCGGCTTGACAATGATCTTTGGATTCTTCTTCGAGTCTATTTAGATACCACTTATTTGTTGAAAACTGAAAATTTATTACTAAAACATTGTAGTAAAATATTTTTTGTAAGGTAAAATACTGTTCACAAACACTTCACGCGTATTTGTGCTTTAGCTAGTTCACGAATAATGTCATGGGACCAGCCAAAAAAAGGCAAACGCAGCTTAAACCTAAACACAGTGTTAGGCAAAAGCACACTTCATGCCGTTGTAAAGTCAAGACAGCAAGTGCAGGTGTTGTAGGGTAAGCGTAGTTAGTAGACTTTTTGCATCGACCGTTCACTGCAAGTTTTCTGGTTTTATATCTTTCACTCCTAATGGAAAACCTATTAGCATTTTCTTAACTCAATGCATCAACTTGTATTTGTACTACAAAATTATTACTCATTGATAAAGTGGATCCACATATGAATTGGATTAAAACAATGAGAGAGTACAAGACCAAAAAATAATGAAGACTGATCTTATCGATCTCTCCTTGCCTTTGAGTCGATGAATCATTCGATACATATGTGATGGCTATCAACCTATCATGTTTATGACATTTGCGCTTTAGTTTTATGATGGTTATATTCAAATATCTTATTCGACAATATTAAATTCTATTAATTGAATGAATTGAATCGGTGGATTTAATTCATTATATACTAAAGATTACTACCATGATTAACCCCATAGGTAACTTGAAGGGTTTAAACAAGAGCGTAGCCTTGATCTAGCCATGTCCTACTATTTTGAGAACATTTTGAAAACTAAAATGTTCTCAAAATTTTAAAGAGAGTAATACTAGAACCACAACTTGCTCGCATGACAAGCGTAAGTGGTGGATAAAAAAAGTGGGTCCACAATTCCACCACTCACGACTTACCATATGAGCAAATTGTAACAAAAGTTATGACATCAACATTTTCCTTTTAAAGATGATACAATTTTTAAGCGAATAAGGGTAATAATAATTTTATACATCTGGTGGGTTCTAGTTAGCTCAACTGGTAAAGTCTCTGATGGTTGTATAAGAGATCTGGGGTTCAGTCTTCGCTTATACCAAAAACTGATTGGTGTCTTGGTCTGATAATAAAGAGCTATCATCAGGAGCGGACACTATAAGTTGAAATTCTCTAAAAATAAATAAATAAATAATTTTATACATCCATTATATTATATCCACACTCTTACAGTTGTATGTGGACATACATACATACATACATATATGAAAAGAGAAGAGGTATATATAATCCATGAGATATATATATATATATATTTTTAACAATGCATTAGATATATATATACTAGAACATGCATGATGCAATCAAATACCAACAAGAGATGGAGTTCAAGATGCACTATAGTAGCCTGCAATATATATATAAAAATCATTTTGACCCGTTTTTGGGATGATAAAATGTTGAAACTTTTGACAAATTCATATCCATGTTTAAAATAAATTACTATAAGCCAAAATCTTTAGCAAAATGTGTATGAAAATATAATTTGTAGACCGAAGGGTCTATATATATAATTTATTTGTTAACTGGTGCCCTGAGAGTACATGCTAAAAAAATAATGAATAAATACTTCATTATGAGCTATGTTATGCATATTTTTTTGAAAAAGAAAATACACTTCTTAATATAATTTATTAATTTTTATGTACAAATTTATTTAAAATGCATATTGTTTATTAACTTTATTCTAAAAAATATATATAAAAATATTATTTAATTAAATATTAAATACACCTTACATAACTCTTGCGCATACGGTATTCCTCAACAAAAGCCTTAAAAAATTAAACTTGTAACAACGTGAGACTGACCAAACCTTCACGTCGCTCATGTCGATAGAGTTTCTTGCTAGTTGTTGACTTGTTGCAACACGTGCCGACAACTAGCTAGTGATTTTAGGTGCCGAATTTGTTGAATTCTTTGCTAACTAGGAGTCCAAATCGTATCTGGTGTGTTAGGAACTTTTTATGTTCTCTATGCATGTGTTTGTGTTTGTGGCACATAAAAATAAGACTTTATTTGGCATGACAACTCAAATACATGTTTTTAATTTTTTAAAAATATTACACGTATTTCTACATACTTTTTTCATTCACATATATTTCTACACATGTTTTTAAGTATATATACCAAACACTTCCTAAATCTCTTACTATGTTTTTGAGACTTGAAATAGTTCCATGGTGTCCTTAAGCGAACTTTGTACCCTATCTATTTTATTTTACTCCTTTTTCGTCATCCATGACCTAAGGCACGGCTAATAACCCATGTAGTATCATTGTGTTTGTGGCACAGGAAAATAATAAATCTCTTGCTATGTTTTTGAGACTTGAAATAGTTCCTTGGTTTTCTTAGAGCCACCTTTAATTTGTATCCTATCTATTTTATTTTACTGTTTTTTCGTCATCCATGACCTAATAAGGTTATGGCTAAACCATGTAGTATCTTTGAAAAATGCTAGGAATCTAACTTATTGTACAATTTTTGCTAGAACTTGGCCATATGATGAATTGTGAGCGATGAAGAAAAAGTAATGTATCCATATGAGTCTTCATTTTCACCACTCATAACTCACCATGTAGCAATAAATTGTGTTCCTAGCATTGCTAGTATCTTTTCTTTCCTTATTATTTTTTGATTTAGCTATACATTTAGTTCTCAACATTTTACCCCATGTTTAAATTGATGTTCATTATTTGAACGATAAACTTGGTTGTAGTCTAAGATTACAACTCCACTCAATATTCTTTTTATTGGAGGTAAATTTTGACAAATCCACCATTGATTTACATTTTATTCTTATATCCTTCATACTTGTAAAATTTCTAAATACCAATAACTATATCATTAATTAAATATTTAAATTTCAGGTTTTTGTAGTATAAAATTATGCATAAAAAATAAGTTTATGAATTGAATATTAGTAAATAACATCTGATTAACATTAAAATTGACATGTATGTTAAGAATATGCAATTTAACAATTAAATTTTCAAAATATATAACCATGCTAATTTTTTTTAGTAGGATTGTAGCCTTAAGCTAGGTTTGGATACAAATTATTTCTTGCGTGTCTGCGTTTTCCTCTCTCTCTCTCTCTCTTTTTTTTTTTTTTTTTTTTTTGCTTGTGACTGCGTTTTCCTCTCTCTTTTCTTTTTTTTTTTTTTTTTTTTTGCTGCACGTGTTTCAGGGGACAAAATTACTGTTCACGCACTATTTATGCACTGTTCATGTACCATTCATGCACTGTTCACGGGACCCACAACCACTTTATTCAAAAAAAATATTAAAAATGGGTCCCACGTACTACTATTCACCAATTTAAAAATTATTTTGCTACAGTGTTTTTAGTTTTCAGTTTTCAACAAAATAAGTTGTATCCAAACTGACCCTTAAACTACAATCAAGTTTGTAGCTAAATTTTGTCCTTATTTGAAATGTTTCATTGTATTCCTTGTCCTTTTAAGTTGGTGTAAAAAAATGTGCCATTAACTTTTGTTTTGATTTTCTTCTTCTACAAACAGGTATAAAAGAAGTTAACAAAATATTTGAATAACCAATCTTTTTTCCTTTACTACTATCAAAATCCCAAAGATTTCACTAAAACAATCTCAACTTAAAATCAAAGCAAGAGTAATGAGATGGACCTTTTTAACACAACTTAAAAGTATATGGACTAAAATGAACATTTAAAATGACATGGACTATTTTGAAACATGGGACAAAGATTGAGAACTAAATGTATATTAAACCTTATCATTTTTACAATTTTTATTTTAATTATGTTAGGAGTTAATATATTTTTTAGATTTGACATGTATACATCATTTCAAGTTTTAAAAACTTGACATTAGATATACTTTTAAATTTTTAATATTTAATATGAATTATGACTTGAAATATATTTACTTTAAATGGAGAGGATATATATACACACATTTGACAATACTCACAACATTAAATTGCACATAAAGTTCCCAAAATTATCTTCCAGAAAAGCTAAAAAGAAAGTTTAAAAGTGCTTTTGTACCAGGTCGTTTGATCACTGATAATGTTTTAGTAGCCTATGAATCTTTGCATGCCATGCATCGTAGAAGATCAGGTAGAGGGGGTTCTATGGTGATGAAACTGGATATTAGTAAAGCACATAATCGAGTTGAGTGGCCTTTTTTGAAACGTGTTATGACTAGATTGGGGCTACCTGAAGTTTGGATTGATAGAGTCATGACATGTGTGACGACTTCGAGTTTTTTTAGTACGTGTTAATGGTAAAGCCTATGGTAATATCATACCCTATAGGGGAATCTGGTAAGAAGACCCTTTATCATCTTATCTGTTTTTACTGTGTGTAGAGGGATTCTCATCTTTATTAGCTAAGGCAGAAGGAGAGGGGAGAATTCACGGTGTGTCTATATGCAGGAGAGCTCCCAATATATCCCATTTATTATTTGCTAATGATTCTTTGCTATTTTGCCGAGCTAATCAGGAGAAGGTGCAAGCTATTTCTAAGGTTTTACAGACATATGCAGCATCCTCAGGTCAATGCATTAACTTTGAGAAATCTTTTATTTATTTTAGTAGTAATACGAAGGGTGAACAACGGGAGAGGATTAAGACAGCTTTGGGAATAAAAGAGGTCGACAGGTTTGAATCCTATCTTGGGTTACCTACATTGGTGGGCAAATCAAAATACCAAACTTTTGCCTATCTAAAGGATAGAGTTTGGAAGAAAATCCAAGGATGGAAAGGCCAATTGTTTTCAAGGGCTGGCAAGGAAATTCTTATCAAAGCAGTAGCTCAGTCTATCCCTACTTATACCATGAGATTGTTCCAATTACCAATGAAGCTGTGTAATGATTTGAATGCTATGTATGCTAGATTTTGGTGGGGACAAGTTAATAATGAACGGAAGATACATTGGAAGAGTTGTAATGTACTTTCACAATCTAAGAAGGAGGGTGGTATGGGCTTTCGAGACATACGATGTTTTAACTTAGCTATGTTGGCAAAATAAGGATGGAGATTGCTACATGATAATGGCTCTTTGCTATATGAGTGCTTCAAAGCTAGGTATTTCCCAAGATGTACTTTTTTAGATGCTACTGATGCACCTAATAGTTCATATGTTTGGAAAAGCTTAATTGCAGCCCAACCAATTCTAAAAAAAGGATACTATTGGCAAGTAAGGGATTGATCTACCATTCGGGTTACTCAAGACAGGTGGATCCCAAACTATCCAACAAACAAGGTCCTACACCCACCACTTGATGAGAAATGGGAATGGCGAGTATCAAACCTTATTGATTGGACTGTCCATGACTGGAATCGTAGTGTCATTGCTACCAACTTTCACCGAGAAGATATGAAGCTATTTTGCGGCTTCCATTGAGCAGACAAGTGGTACCAAATGCAATAATGTGGCTCCACAACAAAAATGGCATTTACTCAATGAAATCGGGCAATCACATAGCTCGACTGGTTTCAAAGGAAGCTACTGGAATGATGGAGAGCTCGGGGTTGAAGAGGAAAGGACTGACCTGGCCTAAACTATGGAAGTATAATTTGCCTAGTAAAATAAAAAGTCTTTGGATGGAGGGTCTGCCAAGGGATTTTGCCAACTAAGGAGAATCTGTCTTGCCGAAAGATTGTGGAGGATAGCTCATGTGATTTATGCAGGCAAGGTGCTGAGTCTGTTCTTCATGTCTTGTGGCAATGTGGGGTTGCCCAAGATGCGTGGGCTGGGAGCAAGGTTTGTTTGCAGAAGTGCATGACATGTAAAGGAGATATACTGCAGCTAATTGAGGATTTGATGGCTCGACTAACCATGGATGACATAGAGTTATTCTTTGTTCAATGTTGGGTTATATGGAATCAGAGGAATTCGGTGTTACATGGAGGCAGTATACACGACCCTTTTCGGCTAGTTCAACGGGCAGATGACTATCTGAAGGAATATCGGGATGCTCAAGACCATCTTTTGGTCCGAGTGTCTAATGGATCAGTGCAGTACCAAAATTTCTAGAATCCACCATCAGGTTTAGCCTACAAAATCAACGTAGATACAGCTGTGTTCATCGGGTTGAATGCGTTAGGATTTTGTGCCGTGGTTCGCAATGATAAAGGAGAAGTTCTGGCTGCTTTGTCTACGAGAGGACCCCATATGCAGGACAGTGAGGAAGCAGAAATGTTGACTTGTAGAAGGGTTATGGAGTTTGTGATGGAAGCAGGCTTCAGGGAGATAATATTAGAAAGGGATAATGTTAATGTCATGAAAGCCATTATGGCTCCAAGCACCAACAAGTCTAGGTTGTGACATATTTATGAAGATGTCTACTGTATAGGGAGGGGTTTTAGAGCTTTCTCTATTAGTCATGTTAGAGCAATTACATCAGTTTGTGCATAAGATTCCGTCCATTTTACACTTAAAACTTTTTTTTTCTATTTTATACATCAATTTTTACAAAACATCCATATTAGTTTATCTATTCTACACATTTATTCAATAAAATATTATTTTTTTACAATTTTTTTTTACTCTCCCTCACCGCCCCTCTCTCTCAAAGACCAACACTCCCTCACAGACCCGGACCCAAACCCAACACTCTCTCACAGACCTAGACCCAACATGCAAAGAAAAGTAGAGAATACCATGAATACGCTATTTTGAGGATAAGGATTCGCATGCGGACAATTCGATGAGGATGATTTCTTGCTGAAAGAGAAAAGGGAGAAAGGGATACCAGTCGATTGGGGATTGAGATGGGATACCAATGTCTGATCCCAAGGAATGTCGCCTTTCGTGTTGTTTTCGCGTCTGGGGTTGTTCCTCTCTCTAGGCCTTCAACGTGCGAGCTCTGTTGTTGTCGTCGGCGTCCGGTTCCAGCAATCCGATGATCGAAATGGCTCGCTTCTTGGATCAGTCTTCTTGTTTGGTTTGTCGACCCAGACTCATCCTTTTTTGTTGTTAATTTTCTTTATTTCTTGTTTGGTTGGTGAGAAAGTGGTGGAAAAGAGTAGAAATAGAAGGAAAGACGATCGGCAACCACAAATCTATTGATTTTCTTAGTGTTTGGTTAATTTTCTTTATTTCTTGTTTTCTCTGTGTTTTTCTCGGCAACCAAACAAATCCTGTGTAATACTAATTTCTTGTTTTACTTGATTTTGGAAGAAATTTTTTGATTTGGTGTTCTCTGTTGATGAATGTGTGGCGTTCTCTGTTGATGCATATGTGGTGTTCTCTGATGATCGGCGGCAATGAGAGTAAGGTTAAAGTGAGAGCGAGAGCAACCAGAGATACACTAATAAAATAATAAATAGAAGTGCTACTATAACCGTGCATATATGCACGGTTACTATAGCAATTGTGCATAAATGCACAATTATACACCCACTGATGTGGGTGTTTTTTGGGCCAAAATGTGTAAAAATACTATCTTTTTCTATTTTGCAAAACTATCCACCAGCTGATGTAATTGCTCTTAGGAAGACAGCCAATTCTATGGCACATTCTTTGGCTAAATTTGCTAAACATTCAAATGGTGAGAGGATATGGTTGGAAGAATCTCCACCACCTGCTCTTGAGGTATTGTATGTTGACAGTTGCAATATTATAAATGAATGAATTGCTTTGTTTTCAAAAAAAAATCTCTTAATTTTAAAAGTTTATAGATTTAAAAAGATTCTCTAAAATATATTAAAACCGAAAAGCATTTGCATCAATGTCGAAAACAGTAGCAATTATATATTTTACTTTTAGTAGCTTTCACAAATTCAAATATCTGGGTGAAAATGTTCCCGCGATATTTTTTTTGTCAGAGGGTAATAAGAAATTGTAAAAAGTATTTTATTGGTGAAATTATAAATTATTGTCTTTAAATTTTTCCAAAATTCAATTTAATTTTGTAACTTTTGATTTATTCATATCTATCCTATAACTTTGACTTTTATTCAACGAAGTCTTTTTGTTCACTCCCATTAAGTGAGTTATCATTTCTTAAAATGATGTCATTTGGAAATCTAAAATCTAGCAAAATGATGTCATTTTTTAAGACACTTAATGCGATGTTGTAACTGTAAGGTTGAATCTAATCAACCATCTAATTGGCTTTATTCCGTGACCAATTTGCTTGTAATTTAGCACTTAGTAACCTTGTATTTAGGTGGAAAAATTGTAAGGGTAGTGTGTGAGAAGATGTGAAGAAAAGCTCAAGAGTGTGCAAGAAAAATAGAGTCTCGCGACTAGGACTCGCGGGTGGTTCGCGACTGACAAGCCGCGAAATGCAGTCACGTGAGAGGGACACTGGGAAGCTGAAGGGTCACGCCAGCTGTCCCGCTACAGGACAAAAGTTCCAGTCTGGCCAGGCCGTTACGTCGCGACTTGATTTCGCGACTTGGCCAAGCCGCGAGTTTAAGTCGCCAACTTGCCCTGTTTGGCAAAAACTGACGTTTTGCATTCCCTTCTCACCCTACTATATATACACCCTTATACCCATCATTTTGAGAGAGCTTCTAGAGAGAATTTTGTGAGAGAAAACCCTAGAGAAATACAAGATTGATTCATCCCCAATCTTCATCTAAAGAGACTCTACAAATTCCTCTACTCTCTTCCTCTCCGTTGTCATACCCTTGAGAGGTCATTTACCAAACCCTTGTCTCACCATACCCACGTCTGTGAGAAGGTCCATTTGGCGCTTTGAGAAGCAGTTTGGAAAGGAACCAATATACATTGGTTGATGCTATGGTCAAGTAGCGGAATCCGGGAAGCTAGAGAAGAAATAGGTTCGGCGTAACCTCGTTGGAGTAAGAAGCTTGGAGGGCTTAGGTACTTGGGTAGATTAGGCTTGGAGGGTCTTCTGCTGTTCATGTATCCCAACTATATTCTTTAGTAGATTATTTGACCACTTGGAGGGCGGCGAAGAGGTTTTACGCCGAGGACTTTGGTTTCCTCTTCGATAACACATCGTGTGTTGTCCGTGTGTTTGTATCTTCTTTCCCTTTACATTTGCCTTATATTTACTGCTGTGGATGTGTTTATATTTGGTTTAGATTGTTCTATCAATTCTGTTATAAGCTTGTTATCATATTCCGCACATAAATTGTTTGATATAAAGCTTGAATTGGTATTTGTGTTATTTGGGGTCTAAACGTTCTAAGGTATTGTATACCCTTATTGAACTTTCAATTGGTATCAGAGCGGGTGCACTTGTTGTGGTTTTAATACCTGAGTGTGATTCTTGACCCCTTTGTGAGATGGATAGGTCTCAATCTCTCAATGTTCCACCATTTTTTGATGGAAATAATTATGCATTTTGGAAAGTCCGAATGAGGGCGTTTTTGTGTTTTATGGATGAGACTGTGTGGGATGCAATTGATATAGGTTGGACTAAACCGGAGGCTCCTAAGGCAAATTGGGATAAGGTTGCTGTTGCAGCGGCAAATGCAAATAGCAAGGCATTGAATGCTATCTTCTGCGGTGTTTCTCTAGAAGAATTCCATTGGATCTCTCACATCTCCATTGCTAAGGAAGCATGGGAAATTCTGGAGACAACCTATGAGAGAACTAAGAAAGTGAAGGACACAAAACTTCAAATGCTGACCACTCGCTTTGAGGAGTTAAAAATGAGTGAGGAAGAGTCGTTTGATTCATTTTATAGCAAACTGAATGAAGTGGTTGTTGGTAAATTTAACTTGGGAGAAAAGACGGAGGACTCAAAGATTGTAAGGAAGATCCTTCGGTCACTACCAGAAAGTTTTCGTGCTAAAGTTACAGGCATTGAAAAGAGCAAAGATCTTGATGAAATCAAGGTTCAGGAGCTGGTCGGTTCTCTACAAACATATGAGTTGTCTCTTCCTTCAGCAAAGAAGAGCAAATCCTTTGCTCTTAAGACTATTGATGAGAGGAAAGGTGTATGCCACCACTTTAAGTGATTCGGACTCATCAAATTCTGACTCTGACGAGAGCTGTGATAGAGAAGGAAATTTCTCCGCATTCATGACCATCGCTCATGTGGAATCCTCTGATGACTTGAGTACACTCATGAAGGAGCTTGGTGAACATTCTGATTTGGAATCTATTGGAGTTGTAGAGGAATCTGAAGCTGAAGAGGATGAAGGTACCTTGAGTATTCAAGAGAATTACACTTTACTTCTTGAGAAATCAGGTGAGTATGCAAGGGTTGCAAAAACGGTTGTAAAGAAGATGAAAATGGCTGAAGAGGACTACAAAAGTTTACTGTCTAGATATAAAGAATCTAAATGCGAGATTGAGACACTAAATGGAGAGTTATCGGAAGCTTATACCAAAGTAAGATTCCTTGAGCAAGAAATGGTGCAAGTGCAAGCCAAGATTGAAAGGGTCTCCTCTAGAAAGCTGGAAGATGTTATATCATCTCAAAAACATTTTTCAGATAAGTCCGGAGTGGGGTATACCGGAGGAAGTAGCTCATCAGCCAAAGCTATCAAAGAAGTGAAATTTGTGAAGGCCAAAAAGCCTATTGTAGAAGAAACCATTCCTGAGAATGTTATGACTAAGAAGGTGAATGTGAGAGAGCGACGGATGGTGAATAAGCCCCGAAATCAATCTATAGGCAGATACGAAACCAGAGCAAGATCTCTCTCAAGACCACAATGGGAGCCTAGAACTGAGTATGTGTGTCACTATTGCGGACTACGAGGGCATACTAGACCCAACTGTCAAAAGCTGAGAGCAGACAACAATGCAAGCACACCTCGGTCACGAGGAAGAAGGAATGACAAGAGGTCTTGGGGTGGTGAGAAACCAAGAAGTCAAGGCAATGATCCAGGAATGACGGACGTGATGAAGATGATCGGTACCTTCACCACCTGCTTGAAGAGCTTCAATAGGAGGTTCGAAAGTCCTAACACTCGTACCCAATCCATCAAGGATATCACCCCAAACGCACATGACGTGTGGGTGACAAAGGGTACTCATGCATAAGCATCATAACGTGTCCATGCATCAATTCTTCCTATGATTTGTGGATAAGATTGGTTAGTTGCTTTGTGTTTTTGAGCATTTGTTTAAATTGTGGTTTGTTTGTGTTTAAGTTCTTTTTAATCTTTCTTCTATTGTTTTTGTGTCAAAAATCCAAAAACACATAAAAAGTTGAAAATCCAAAAAGTTTGATCACTTTGTTGAGTTTTGTCTCCAAGCATGTTTTGCCCTGTACCTTTGTACTTATGGCTTTGTGCATTTAATGAGCATAGCTTGTCTCTCATGCACTCATATCATTGTGAAAGAAATTCTGAAATCTAAGTGATTGTTGTAAATAGATCTTCATCTTTGTCATGAATGATTAGTGAATGGTTTTGTTGATCTTGAGACATGCATAGACTCATGTCTATATATCTTCCTACTTTTTATTTTTTTGCTTTAAAAGAGCTCTCTAAATGTAAATCTCCAAATGAAAAGAGATATAGAGCTGCAAAAGCCTGTCGCACACACTAGTATTTGACTAGGAAAAAGGGAAAGCGACCAAAATAAAATGTGTGATGCTCAAAAAGCCAAAGGCTAACTCATCAATTGAAATATCAAAAATTTCAGGCATCTATCTCTCAATGAGATTCTCTTTGCTCAAATGTTGCAAACAATATGTTGAATATGGAGCCAAATGAAAAGCTTCAAAGCATTAGTATCAAGTACTTGTGGGAGGTCATATATGCATGTTTCTATAATTGAGATAGGTCACATTATCTAGTGCTAGTTGTGTATGCCTTGATTGAATTGATCATTGAAGCTTCACATTGGACTAAGAACTATCTCATTTTTTATATTCACACACATCACTCAAGTCTATGTTCAACGAATGCCATATTCATTTGTGTGATTGTACTTGTTTAAATGTGTTTTCACATGCTCAATCTTAGTGGACAAACACAAAAAGATTTTTGAGTATTTTTGTTTTGTTTTTGGAAAGTACTTTGTTTTTCCAAAATTGTGAATTTTTCTCAAAAACAGTGGTACCCTGTTTTGGCGACTAAGTCGCGGGTCAGCACAGTCGCAAGCCCCAGTCACGAGCTCAATCAGAGATTTTCGCAACTTACTGGCGAGTTACTGCTCTAGTCGCGAAAATGACTTAGAAAATTCTTGAAAAATTTGAGTTTTTACTCTATTCGCGGCTCATTTTGGCGGCTTGTTCGCGGGTGGAAGGTCCAATCGCAAGGGTTACTCAGTGATTTTCGCGGCTCAGCTCGCGACTCCTTCGCGACTAAACCTTCCAGTCGCGAAAAACACTTAGAAGATTTTTCTAAAATCTTTCCTTCACAGTGTTTCGCGGCTTGATCTGGTGACTTACTGGCGACTTGGATGAGTCGCGAAAAATGCGTGTTTTGCATTTTAAAGACAGTTTTTAAAATCTTTTTTTTTTTAATTTTTCCTCGATTTTTAGCGACTGTTCATTGCCTTCTTCACTCTCTCTCTCATAGCTTTCGAATATCACTGAAAAATATCTCATTTCTCCATCATCTCTGTGCAAATCTTCTAGGAAAATGTATGGGCTTTCTTGTTCTTTACTCCATTCTCATGATTTATGAAAAATTCTCTTGAATCTCTGTGTTTTTCTGTTCGGATTGCTATAAGGGTATTCTGATCTGTTATGCTTAAAATTGGAGTTTTGATGGTGTGGGTTGTTCTCTTTTGGTAATGCCTAGCTTCTTGGGGTTACTCTGTTATGGTATTCCATTTTTTTTATCTTCTCATTCATGGTTTTCATGTTTGTCATTTGTTTTTCTATGGGTATGTCCTTTGGGTATACTGTGTGTTGGATGCTATGTGATGTTTTCTCAAATGTATTGTGTGCTTGTCTTGTGTGTGACCTTGGTTATGTGGGTCAATCTATTCTGTGCGTGTTTTTACACATCTTGTGCATGATCCTGCTTCTAGGGATTAGCTTTCACACTTCATGTTCTGTTGGTTACATTTCAGTGATAGCTGTTTTCATTTGTCTGAATGAAAATTTCATCTTTACAGACTGAATTTGGTTAATCTGTTGGTCATCATCTATTCTTGGTTTGTGTTGTTGCTCAATACTTTGTTCTTCCTGAAAATTACATGGTCACTAATTTGTGTATATTTCCACATATTGTCTTGTGCCCTTGTTGTGAACTTTTCTGAGTGTTTACAGATGGCTTCCACATCCTCTAAGAAGAAGACTCCTGCAAAGAAGGCTGATAAGAGATTAAAAATGGATAGCAACCTGTTTAGATCAGTCAAACATTTTGAGAGATACAGAGATTCCTTTGTAAAAGGAACAATTATCCAAGAGAGATTTGTGGATTTGCATGACTTGAGGGGTACATTCATTCCACAATGCTTTGAAGGAAGAGGCTGGGAGAAACTTCTGGGTGACTTACCTTTAGTGTGTGAACCTCTTATCAGAGAATTCTATGCCAATGTTGTGATAAGGGAGGAAGAGTTGAGTTGTTGGGTGAGGAAAAAGGAGTTTTCCTTAGATGCTCATGACTAAGGGTCATCAAATAGCCCATGGCCCATGACCCGGCCCAAAAACCCAGCAGCCCATCGGGCTAATGGGCGGCCCAGCCCGTTGTTATTGAGGCCCATGGGTAGCCCACTAGCCCAATGGGTTAGGCCGTGGGCTAGTTTTTATGCCCATGGGCACCCGATGGGCTAGCCCAGTAGCCCAGCCTGTTGGCCCAACCCGTTGCCCAGTCCAATAACTTAAAATTTATAACAAAAATATATAGGAAGTGTATGAATGATTGATCTTGAGATATTGTAATAAAATTTCTCAAGGGAACTCTCTCAACCACTAAGATATTTAAAGTAATTATGCTAAACTTAGTTTACTAAATATATATTTTTCTAGTAGTCTAGCAAATTTGAATTAACCATTTGATTTTTTTTTATTAAAGATAAAAATAAAAAATTATTTGAAGCCTTATTTTTAAAAAAATTAAATTAGTTTCTATCAACAAAACAAAAAATTAAATAGATTTAACTATAAAAAAAATTGTAATTAAGTATTAAATTCTTTGATTCTTTCCTTTTAAAAAAAAAACTAGATTGATTATTCTCTTATTAAAAATTGATTATTTATTTCTAAAAATAATATGTTGACACAATTTCATGGGTAGCCCATTAGGCCCAACCTAGTAGCCTAGCCCGTTAAAGACAAAATGGGCATTGCCCATGGGTAGGGTCATGGGCTGAGGTTTTCTCTTTCGGCCCAGCCCGACCCAGCCCGTTAACTAGTTAATAGCCCATTATGCCCAACCCATTGTGCCCTTGGGCCAAGTAAAAATGGGCTGGGCCAGCCCGACCCGGCCCATTGACAACCCTTACTCATGACATAGATAAGGTTTTGGGACTGGAGGGCTTAGAGGATTATGAATTTACAAACTACAAGGACAGAATGGTCTCTCTGGAAACTGTCCAGAAAAAGATAGGTGGAGTTTTAGAAATGAGATGTCTCAACACTTCTGACTTTCCCAAAGACATGAGGTGTTTAACAACAATTATGATGTACAATCTGTACCCCATAAGAAAAATGACTACATTGACGAATGCCAGAGCCATCTTTCTTATGGATCTTAAGGAAAATACTTTTATTGACATCAGTTCCCACATTTTTGACACTATAGTGGAAGAAACTAAAACCACCTCGAGGCCCAAGCTGGTGTTTCCAAGCCTTCTCATGAGAATTTTCAAAGAAAAGGGGGTGGTAATCCCACAAGATATCAGTCTCATGCCTCCTCTATCAGCCATCAACAAATTTACTCTAGTACGGATCCAGAGTCGTCTTCCAGGAGAAGAAGAAGAG
>NW_027069470.1:1403140-1413980 GCF_002906115.3 Quercus suber | reverse complement strand
GGTGACTGCAGATGAAGGTGTTTTTTGTGGTGCATTGGTGCTAGACAAAGTTGTCTAAATGTGAATCAAATTGTGAATCGGTTTTTTATTTTTTTGTATCGTATATCATATTGTATCTTGTATCATATGATATACAAATACCTAATAAAATAAAAAATAAAAAATTATAGATACACATATAAAAGGTATATTCATTATAAATTCGGAATATATTCAATTAATGACCAATATCATTACTTATGAGATTTGCATATAGAAGATCCAAATCACTAATTTTTTGTAAACTCATAAATGCTAATTCATAGTAAGTGATGGAATTGGGCAATTCATATAATTAGATTATAAACTATTAATTGTCACGTGAACAACCAACCACATGACTACTAAACACATTAGCTCTCAGTCCTAAGAGGAATGTGAGTTCACATTTGAAGTGTAGTTTACTTTGATATATATTAGACTAAGATCTTGTACAATTAATAATTCAGTATGTTGGGCAATTGCATGTAATGTGTTGTGAACACTATTCCTCAATGAATCATTTTTCGTTAAAACAATGCATTTGCTAAATATTTTACAATTACGAGGAAATAACAACAATGCACAAATTAGCCGTTTAACCTCCAAAAAAAAAAAAATACAAACAAACATACAAACAAACAAAAAAACAAGAAACAACAACAATGCTTTAACATCTTTAGAAAGAAATTAGATATGTACTAATGATTAAGCTGTTTACTCTTAAAGATAATGTACTAAATTTCTATAATATGTTTTTTTTGTAACTAGTACAGGATTGACAACATTTTTAGTACCTGATGTAGAACAGACAGCACATGCCTTCCTCGAGCAGCAGGGGCGCAGGAAGTCACAACGCAAGATCACAGGGGGGTACCAGTAGGGGCCATCGGGGTAACAGTGTCGGAATTGCATGAAATTTGGCAGGTTGAAGGGAAACGACGTTCTGATCCAGATTCATGACAAATGCCATGAACGTCGCCAAAATTTAGGCGAATTCCTTCATTAAGGCCCCGATAACAGTGTTTTTGCTATTTATAGTAAAATTTGTTTTTCCTTAATAACTTTTAGTTTAAAAGTCAGAATAAGGTCCCGTCTGTTTTGGGACGACCCTTAAGGTCAGTAGTTTATGATTCTGCGCTTAACTCAATTTTGCCATTTTTGGTAAAATTCGGTAATTTTGTCACCTAATCGCTTAATTAGTGCGAATTAGGGTTTTGAAACGTTTTTGCTTAGTATTTATATGTTTTGTAGCCGTCAGAGGCAAAATAGACTATTATCAATAAACACAGACTTTTGTCAAATTTTCTTCTGGTGGATTCCAGTTTTATCTCCTTGTGGATTCAGGGAAACCCCTCGTGGATTCGAGGTTTACTACCAGAAACTAACAGTTTAGTTTCTGCCCATCAAAGAGAGCATCGTGTGTGCTTTCTCTTCAGGCTTCCGCGACATCAGTATCCGTATAAGAAATAAACGTTGATAAAGATTTCAGCACATATACTTGTAAATTTCTTTGATGTGCCCCCCAAAGTTAATTTCCTTATCAAGATTATTTTTGATCTATTTATATACGCTCCCAATACATGTCTTTGCAAGAATGCAATAGTCTAGCATAGGGCCAATTCCACATTTGTCTAAGAAAAGCTCTCCAAATACTAGTTGAAGAAGTTCAAGACTATGTATAAATGGCAGGCTCGAGGAAATTTGTGGGGAAGTTTCTTAGGATTATAATTATAAAATTCGCAACCCTTTTTGTTAAAAATTTTATGTTATATATATATATATATATTTGACAAGAGATTAAATCCAATTAGTTCTAATTCCCATATATAATAAATAAATAAAAATTTCTTCTCCTCTCGTTAGGAGCTCTCCTTCTCATCTTGGATGAGACTTTCTTCCTACTCTTTGTGGGACTAGGGTACACACTTTCGCTACAGATCCTTTCCATTAGAGCTGCAACAGTATTGTGTTTGCTTAACATGGATTCAGATTTCATAGACCAATTACAATGAGTGAGTTTGATGCCGGAGGAGGGTGAGGTCATACAGGTTCGTTCTGAGCATCGTAAACAAATATTAGAAGAATGCTCCTTAAGTCTATTGGGTAGGTTCCTCACGATCAAACCAATAAACCTTAGGGCAGTAAAAAATCTCTTGAGGTCAGTATGGAAGATGGGCAGTGACTTGAAGATTACGGATGTTGGGGACAGACTTATATAGTTCAAATTTTCCATGGAGAGCCAATTAGTGTGGGTGCTTAACAACGGTCCATGGAGTTTTGATAACCATCTGTTATTACTTTGCTGATGCGAGAAAGGGATGACGGCTTTCTCAATTAACTTTCAATATGTGCCGATTTGGGTCCAAGTGTGGGGATTACCGTTTGACCTTATTAACGAAGAAGCAGGCAGAGATATAGGGAGGGCAATTGGCCGAGTCATTGAGGTGGATTGCAAGGCAATTGCGTCGGACCAAGCAAGGTTCCTCCGTATCCAAGTAGAGATGCCAATAGATAAACCAATACGGCACGATGCCCCTATGCTCAGTCCAGAAGGTGATCAAGTTTGGGTGGCATTCCAATACGAGAGGCTTTTGGGTTTATGCTTCCATTCTGGCTTGCTAGGCCATGAATCTAAGTCATGCACAGTCAGGCTTAGGGAGGGAGAGGAAACTCCATATGGGGAGTGGCTGCGTGCTGGTTTTCGAAGGCCAAAATTTCAACAGACACGAGCACCACCAATCCCACCACGCTGGGACCAGGGAGATACAAGTGATGGAGCACCACTGTCGTTCGGCCATAATCCTAAAACGGTAAATCCTCCACATGTAATTCATGTGATTAATGGTATTGATGAGGGGGTAACGCACACGCAGCCAGCCTTAATAATGAATAAAGAGACATCCATTTCTGTTCTAGCTGACTCTGAAAACAATCATGTTATGATGCACACCGAATTTAATGGGATAGAGCACAATCCTGAAAATCATGGAGCACAACTTGTGAGTGTTCCTATCTCCTACGTGGATAATGTGGAGAGTAAAGAATTTGAAACCCTAGCAAACACAAGCACGAGGGGGTCACGTGACACAGAAAAGAAACCTAATGCAAAAAACCTTCCACGGTTCAAAAAAATCCACGCCCAGAACATGACTCCTCTAGTAAACCCGTGGTCTCTGAAGGCTTGGTGGGGAAGAAGAGAACTTGTGAGGTAGAGAATGAGGATGTTGAAGAAAGGAAGCGTACAAAAACATGCACAACGGTGGCGGCTGCCATTCAACCCCGCTAAGCACAATAATTGTCTTAAGTTGGAACTGCCAGGGGCTTGGAAACCCATGTGCAGTCATTGTCCTCTCTCACTTGGTAAGAGAAAAAGCTCCCGATGTTTTGTTTCTCATGGAGAAGAAGCGTACAGTAGATGAGATGAAATTGATACAAGCTGAGTTGCACTATGATGGTATGTTTGTGGTTCCCTATATTCATAGAGCCGGTGGACTAGCCATGTTATGGAAAGAAGAGCAAGTAGATTTACATGTCCAAAATTACACTCAAAACCATATTGATGCTCATATTAGGACTAACCCATCTGCACCATGGAGAATCATAGGTTTTTATGGTAGACCGGAGGAGTATCGAAAGCATGAATCTTGGAGTTTGTTAAGACACCTTCATATGAGAAACTCACTACCATGGTTATGTTTGGGATATTTCAATGAAATCCTCTCATCTGTGGAGAAGCAAGGGCGGATCCCGAGACCGCTTTGTTTGATGGAGGAATTCCGGAGTGTATAGTTGTATTGTGGACTAATTAATCTTGGCTTCAATGGAAATAGGTTTACTTGGAGGAATGGTAGAGGGGGTGACGCGTATGTACAAGAAAGATTGGATTGTGCTTGCGCAACAACTGAATGGAAGCATATCTTTCCAAACAGTAAGCTTTACCATCTTTAGGTAGCATATTCGAACCATGACCCAATAATGCTCAACACCTAACTGTATTCACAGGGTGCCCGCCGGAAGGAAAAAAAAATACCGAAGCGTTTTGAGGAGAAGTGGGCCTCTCACCCAGAGTGTGAAAATGTAATTTTTGAAGCTTGAAATGGAATGGTGATCAAAGGCAGCCCCATGTTTCAGCTTTTTGAGAAGATCAAAAAATGCCAAATGGCTTTAGTGGCGTGGGGAAGAAACTTGGGAAACACCAAAACAAAAATTAAAGAGAAGCACAAACAATTAGAAGCACTGACTTCTATGAATACGACAAACAATATTGAATTAATACAAAATGTGAGGGATGAGATTCAGTCACTACTTTTCCAAGATGAACTATTATGGAGCAAAGGTCGAGATCAATATGATTATCAGCAGGCGAGAAGAATACAACATATTTCCACCAAAGAGCTAGTCAAAGGAGGCGGAAAAACCAGATTCATGGTTTCTTAGATGATAATGGTCAATGGTGCACCTCTGAAATAGATACGGCTAGGGTGGCTAAAGCATATTTTCAGAATTTATTCACATCAACAAATCCAACAAATCTGGAATCAGTGTTGGACTCAGTGGATAGAGTAGTAACTCCAGACATGAACCACACACTACTCCAACCATACACTCATGAAGAGATCAAGCGGGCTCTTTTCCAAATGCACACCGCCAAATCACTAGGACCAGATGGTATGTCCCCTTTCTTTTCCAAAAATATTGGCACATTGTTGGAAGGGATATTACTACTACTATATTATCTGTTTACAGTTTGGTAATTTTTTGCAAAAAATGAATTACACCCATATTGTACTTATCCCAAAAAAAAAAAAAAAAAGAACCTAGATCTGTCTCAGATTACCGGCCTATTAGCCTAGGCAATGTAGTGTCCCGTATTGTATCTAAAGTGTTGGTCAATAGGCTAAAATTAATCCTGCCAAATGTAATATCTGACTCCCAAAGTTCTTTTGTTCCTAACCGGTTGATTACTGACAATATCATAGTAGCTTTTGAAGTTTTACACAGAGGAACAAGAGGACATGAAAGAAAGGGCAGATGGCAAAAAAATGGACATCAGCAAAGCCTATGATCGGGTGGAATGGGCTTTCCTCCAGAAAATTATGCTCAAATTGGGAATTGATGGGAGATGGGTGCAGTTAGCAATGGAAATAGTTCGCACTGCATCATACTCGGTCCTTATTAATGGTGAACCAAAAGGATATATCACCCCATCCCGTGGTATAAAGCAAGGCAATCCACTCTCCCCATACCTGTTTCTTCTGTGTGCAGAGGGCCTATCCTCATTGATCAAGAAGGCAACAGAGTCACAACAACTACATGGCATTTTATCTTGCACAAAGGGTGTTTGTATATCTCATCTGTTATTTGCAGATGACAGCTTTACTTTCTACCAAGCTACAATGGAAGATGACCAACACTTCCTTGAAATTCTTAGGCGGTATAAAGCGGCATCGAGGCAGGCAATTAATAGACAAAAGATCTCTATCTTCTTTAGCCAAGAACACAAGCCAAGCTGTTTAAATAGACATCCAAGGCCTCTTTGGAGCACTGATTATGGAGGATTGTGAGTCCTATCTTGGTTTACCTATGGTAGGAGGTAAATCAAAGGTTAACACCTTTAAAAATTTACATGAAAGGATAACAAAAAGAGTCATGGGCTGGAAGGAAAATTTTATTTCAAAGGCAGGAAGGGAGACACTCATCAAAACAGTTGCTTAAGCTATTCCAACTTACACCATGGGTATTTTCAAATTCCCAAAAACTTTATGTGACAATTAATTCTACTTTGGCAAAGTATTGGAGGGGGCAGACAAAGGATGAAAAGAAAATTGTGCAACCCAAAGGAGAGGGGTGGTATGAGTTTTAGGGATATTCATGCCTTTAATTTAGCTTTGCTGGAAAAACAAGTGTGGAGGCTGATTCATCAAAACCACTCTTTATTTTTTCAGGTCTACAAGGCTCGATACTTTCCAAATTGTTCATTTATGGAAGCTAAGTTAGGGAATAATCCATCCTATGTATGGCGAAGTTTACTGGCTACAAGGGATATACTTAAGGAAGGTGCACAGTGGAAGGTGGGGGATGGCCAATCTATTAGTGTGTTTGCTCACAGGTGGCTGTCCCATAAGCCAATTTTCCTTGGTGAGCAACAACATAACCTGATGGTAAAGGATCTGATTGATGCCCATACTTTCCAATGGAATAGGGAAAAAATACATGACCTCTTCACACATCGGACACGTATGGAAATTTTGTCTATCCCATTGCAAAGTAATCCAACTCGGTATGTGCTGGTTTTGAAGGAAAACAAATCCCACTCTTTCTCAGTAAAGTTAGCTTATCAAGTTGTTATCAGATTGTAGGAACAAAATCGGGTTGAACACTCCACAGCTGGTAGGGACCGAACTCATTGGAGGAAAATTTGGAAGTTGAATGTGCCCCCAAAGGTCCGTAATTTCATTTGGCAAGCCTGCTCCAATATACTGCCTACCAGAGAGAGCCTACTTCAGAGGAGGGTAAATGTGGATGCCCAGTGTGAACTGTGCTGTCAACAACCTGAATCTGCAGGTCACTTGCTATGGGAGTGCCCTTTTGTAAGAAATGTATGGGCTTATGTCCGGGGAAAATCCAGAAATGCACAAACGAAGCCAATGACTTCTTCCTGCTGTTCAAAACGTTGGTACAGAGTCTCTCTATGGAGGAACTAGAAATATGGGCAATGGTGTCTTGGGGAATTTGGAATGCACGGAATAGGGTACATTTTGAGAGAGTTCAGCCCCACCCCAAAGCCATCTTGGCAAGGGCTATTGGGTTCTTGTAGGAATACCAAAACTTCAACAACGCACAAAGGAACAGTGGAGAGAGCTAATCAGATGTTTCACTTCGAAGATCAATTCCTAGGCTTGTAGTGATATTTGTAATTAGGGGTTAAAACTTCCCTTGTTTCAGATGTGCCTGAATAGGGCTTATATGCTTCTTTGTATACTGTTTTCTTCAATCAATAATATTTCTATCTCTTACCTCAAAAAAAAAAAAAAAAAATTCCCATATATAAATCCAACTAAATTGAAAGTTTAGTGAGATGTTATTTGGTGTGGTAGTATGTATTAAATAATTTAGGAAAAATGTTAATATGACAATTTCTTATTAGATGGTATAAAACATAAGTTTTACACTCCATCCTTACCAAATTCAGACTCATTTGACAAACACTAAATAGAAATAACTACAATTATATATGTACAACAACAGTTGGGAACTTAATTAATATGTGTGAAATTTTATTGGCTTAAGAACTAGTCGTTGGAAAATTTCATTTGTTTCTAATTCTTTCTATGTATAATTTATATTTGAAATAAAATTCATTTGTAATTGAGCTTGTTATTCTTATTATGTAATTTTCGTTGGCTTTCTTTCTTTCCTTTTTTTTTTTTATTTTATTTTTTATTTTTATAAATTTTAAATTGATACATAAATTCATTATAGATAATGTAAATTCATTATAGATAATGTTTTAGAACCTTTCTTTACAACACATAGATCATAACAGCCAAACGATAGTGTGTCTATGTAAGCATCAGCCAAGGTAGAATTTATCATAACCGGACTTTATAAGCTCCATAAGACTAGAAGACTCTGCATAATTGCTAGCTATTAGAATAACAACCACTGTGTGTGTGATCGGGCTGTTGCTATAGCCTTATTTAAGTCACGGTTCTTTGGTGAACTTAGGATTGGCTCAAGATTAGGAGTGTTGTTTGGGACAAAAAGAGTGAATTAGAGCCTAGGACAACTTGCTCAGAGGCCAAGAGAGGCAAATTGCTTGCTGCATATATGAGCAAGTCATCCTTGGCTCAAATTCACTCATTGTCTCTTCAATCTTCATGCATGGTGCTTATATAAGCAGCATTGACTATTTGATATTTGAATTATGCAATGCGGTTGAGGAATTTATAGGCAAACTTAAATAATTACCGAAAAGATTCTAGTCTTCCACCTAGACTTCTCAATCAAAATTTGATTGGTGGTTGTGAGAATGGAATCTCAAATTATAGTGCAATGTGATAGCATTCTTGGCACACGAAATTTACGTTAAGCGACAATTCTTTCTTAGAATTTTAATTATAAGAATCATGGTAAGGTTATTACCAACTTTAAGAATCTACAAGGACACCAAGATTGGTTTCCTATCCCAGTTCCGAGGCATCGTGAAGCCTTGAATAGTAGAATCTACTTTTCTTTTTCTTCTATTCTTTTTCTTCAATACATATTCTATGTCATACAAAACAACTCATACCACTAACCACTTCATCCAATCTCAAATGGAAATCCAGTAGCATCTCATACACGACGTAGATGAGGCATTTTATAATACCCCCCCCCCCCCCCCCCCCCCCCCCCCCCCCCCCCCCCCCCCCCAAAGTTCAATTATGTTAGGCCTAAAAATATTTAGGGTGGTCACAAATTTTTCTTAAGGATAAAAGAAATAATACAAATTTTAAAATTTATATATAGTAATTATTATTTTACCGAGTCAAGGTGATCCTATGACCACCCTAGAAACAATGTGGAGCAGCCTCTATCTGTGCTCCAAGAGTTTTGTACCAAGCTGCATCTCCGATCTCTATTTAAGATCCAAGATGTTGTAGTGAAGATTATGTGATCTAGTTTATATTCTCATATTGTAAAATTTCATTCTACTATAGTGAATTCTTCAAGTTGGTGGTGACCTTCAAACCCACTAATTCTTCTTCTTCTTTTTTTCTTTTTTTTTTTCTTTTTTTTTTTGAAAGGTTGGTTCTCTTTCTATATATGGTAGAGATAACATATTTGATATTCCACAATGGTGTGTTATTTTTATTGGGCTGCGTTTAATTATTATACATTGTAGGTGATATGCTCCTCGAGATAATGGTTCTAAATGTTGGAAATTTTGTCATCATTTTAAATCTAATAGCGTGACGCAATGGTTTTAGGCACATAGGGTAAACGAAAATAAATATGCGGTGTATGTTCCACGTGTCACATAGCCCTTGGAGAAATAAGCCCATGATTAATTAGATAAATCTGCATGGAATCGGAGAGGATTTTCAGTTAAGGACTTCAGTCATTGTCCAAATGGAGACGTGCCAGATATGAATTAATTTTAAATAAAGCAATGCGAGCTAGAATCTATTTTTCAAGTTTCTACTACTTTGCCGGCAGATTGAAGAGAAAGAGAAATCAAAAATGAAAAATAATCATATGCTTACGTGTAAGGATGAAAGAGACTTCTTTATAAATTAAATAGTTGAAAAGTTATAAAAAAAAAAAAAAAATCAAACATACGAAAAATTTTGATTTATGAAACCCAAAAAATAGAATAGAAGATTTGTTTGAGAGAGAGAGAGTAGTCTGAGTGATTAAAAAGGATCGTAAATTTTATTTTTTTAAAGAGCTATCGTCATCTTGTATATTTAGAAAAATAATTAGAAGAGAAAGGTAGTTTTTGCAAAAACAAATTAACAGTGATGTATGATTAGGTGTAAGAGGTGTTTTTGTGTAAATTGATGAATATGACTGGTTATTTTAGAGTTTTGAGTGTCTATACATTATCAGATGGGAATGCTTTTATATACTTTAAAACTGTAACACCTCATTCAGCAAAAAAAATAAATAAATAAATAAAACTGTAACACCTCAGATTAAGAATATTTTTTTAAGTTATTGGAAAAAAATATGAACTTTTAAAATTTTGTTAGTTCATTTTGAAATAAGTATATTAAAATTTGTCATGCCAATGCCATCAACAATTTTAACAATTATTAAAATGTTAACAATTAACTTTTTTATTATTATAAATTTAATAGTTATAACAGAGAGGTGGATTTGAACCCAATTCGTTATCTTGTTCTTATCATTCAATTGAATTTTTATGTTGTTGCACTAACACACACACATATAGACGCAGGGCTCTCATGTGAGCCATGAAAAACAAAACTTTTTTTTTTCACTTTTTATTTTACTCTTTCCTACAATTTTTCAGTAAAAAATTAAAAAGAAAAATAAAATTAAAAAAAGAAAGAAAGAAGCATTTGCTACCTTGCTTACTGTACCAAACCCTAAGTCACATTATACAAATCTAACCTTCAATTCTTCATGTTCAATCATCAATCAACACTTACCTTAAACCACCGATGAGCAAACATAAATCAAACTAGGGTCTCATTAACGAACCAAATGTAACCCAAAAAATAAAAATAGAGATAATGAAAAAGAAAATAAAACATATCAATCAAAAACAACTTAAGGAACCCTAAAATCAAAGCAACCATCGGAGAAACAGTGGTGGGGTTAAAAAAAAAATTCAAGTGGGGAGAGGGCAAATCAAATATATTAATAGTTTTTAAATCCACAAAATAACACACACAATGACAATATATAACACGATGACATATTACTCATGATCCGTATTTTAGTACATAAGAAATGCTTGAATACTAGCATACTTTTTTTATTCCATTTATGTAGAAAAATAGTACAACTCTATTGACAAATACAGTTTAAAAAGTTCTTTCCCCACGACAAAATCTCACAAGCCATAACAATTTCACCAAAATAATAATAATAATAATAAAAATAAAGGTTTAAAGGTTTATAAGTAAAAATGAAAATGTAATAAAATTAAAAAAATAATAATACAAAAATTTATTACACCTGAAAACAAAGATATTGTTTTGAGAGACTACACAATTTTAACTTATAATGTCTATTACATGTTGATTGTTTTTTATCATCATGTTAAGACATCAATCAGTTTTTTTTTTTTTTTTTTTTTTTTTTA
>NW_027069470.1:1364640-1401415 GCF_002906115.3 Quercus suber | reverse complement strand
AACCCTTTATTTTTTTTTTTTTTTTTTTTTTTTTTTTTTTTTTTTTTTTTTTTTTTTTCGTTAGGATTTTCCATCGTAACCATATCATTTGTGTCCAATTTATTTTCTACTACAAGATTTTTTTTTATTTTTTTTGCAATATGGTTGTGCCAACTATAAACTCAATTAGACCATTGCATAATTTGACCAATTAATATTTATAATTGATTTAAATTAATTTGTATCTAAATTTTCCCAAAAAACTTGGAGTGGAGAAAATTCCTACCGCCCACTGTTGACAGTATCAAATTTTTAGGATAATTAATGGTTGAGTTTTGATAGCTAATGTTTAGATTTGTGCCCTGGAATCCATTTTTATGACATTATTTAATTTATAAAATAGTTTATTTTTATATGAACATTGGACATTAATTTTATATATATATATATATATATAGAGAGAGAGAGAGAGAGAGAGAGAGAGATCCCTTAAACTCATTAGTTAGTTGTTTCTAAATCTTAATTCAAATAAATTAAACTGCGGAATTACTTTTAGAAATTAGGGCTTGGAGATTCTTGAGGTAAGCACATTAGAAATCTCATTTAACTTTTGATCTAATTGTTTAAAATAATCAGACATGTGCGCTCATTTTGTTCTAATGGAAAATGTATGGATATACGTAGGACAAAATTGGCTTTTACCCTTTTCGGACAAATTAAATAGATTTATACCCCCTTTCCCAAACTAATTAGGGAAATACCCCTCTTTTAAAACTCAATTTATGATAAATTGAGTTAGAAAAAAAAATTATGAAGCCCTATAGTAGCGTTTTAAGGAGTCTATAATGACATTTTAAGGACTTATAATGACATTTTTTTAACTTGACTTCTGAAATCAAGTTATAGGCAATTTTTTTACCTATAACTCGATTTCATTGAGGTCGAGTTACAAAACGCCACTATAAGTCCTTAAAAACGTCACTATAAAGGTTAACTCGATTTAGAGAAAGTTGAGTTTCAAAAGAAGAACACTTTCCTAATTAGTTTAGAAAAGTATAAAGCTATTTAATTTTCCCGAAAAGGGCAAAAGCCCATTTTGTCCTATGTACGTATGTACATGTATCCAATATTGGATTGAAAACATTTTTAGTATACTTAAGGAATAAACGTTTTTTTTTTTTTTTTTTTTGAGTAAATTTAAGGAATAAACGTTGGTAAGGATTTTTTTTTCTTTTTTTCTTTTTTGAGAAACAAACACACACACACACAATGGAGATGGAAAGGAGTTCTAACATAAAGGCACACAACAACTCCACTCAAAAGTCATGGTAACTTTTAAGAGAAGATGGGGAAAGTTATTTTACACACAACACACTCTCTTAAGCAATGTGGGACAATTACCCTTTTTTTTTTCTTTTTTCTTTTTTTTGAGAAACAAACACACACACAGACACACGAGAGAGGGAAAGAGGTTCTAACACAAAGGCACAACACAACTCCACTCAAAAGCCATGATAACTTTTAAGGGAGGGTGACATTGATAAGGATTTCAGTATGTATTTGTAAATTTATTTGGTGTGCCCAAAAGCTTCCATATCAAGATTTTTTCTTTCATCTATTTATATATGCTTCCGATAAATGTCTTTGCAATTACTATGTACGCATAGCTCAAGGCCAATTGCATGTTTCTTTAACAAAAGTTCTTCAAATGCTAGTTGAGAAAGTTAAAGACTGTGTAAATGACAGACTCAAAGCAATTTGTGGCAAAGTTTCTTATGATCGTAGTTATGGCATTAGTAGCTTTCATAGTGGTCCTCTCCCCAATTTAAATAAATCTCATAATAGCCTTGAGATTGGCAAAAACATATAAAATGAAGGAAAAAAAAAAGTATTTAAATGTATTGATAATAAGTTGAGCTCTCTCTCTCTCTCTCTCAACTAGAATCAAGCTTGCACCAACTCTTTCCATGTGATGAACTGGGTTTGAATCCTCTCTCCCTTGTTTTTTTTTTTTTTTTTCCTTTTTTTTGCTAAAATGCAAATAGCACCTTTTAAGTTTGAAAAGAATTTATATTAGTCCTCTAAGTTTATTTTCGTTCAATTAGTCTTCTAAGTTTCTAATTTATTCAATTTAGACACCAGTGAAAGGGAAAGATTAGAGAGAGTGAGATCCGCCTGATTGCATCACTAGAATGAGTAAAAGAAGAAAAGGAGCGAGAACCACTTCATCAGCTTCACAAGGAAGATACTAGTCTCACTAGGAGAGAGAAAGCTTTACACAGAAGACTCGAGGCATTAGGCCCAACTAGGTTGTTATTGTTCCCATTATCAGACAATGAGTCCCCAAAAATGAAGAAACAAGGCACTTCTTGCGTTCCATTAACACAATGTTGCAACTTCGATACCAGCAACACAATATTTTCTTCATTTGGCATGCCATTGAAAACCAAAACGAGTAAAGGACTTTGATTGAGATATTGAGATGAAATGAATGAATTACAAATGAAACTATATATAGACCAACCACAGGTAGCTTTTATGAAACACATTAGATACACTTTGAATTAATAAGTTATGTATGGTTTAACAGCAATTTTTAAAAATAGAAATGATGTATTAATCAAATCTAGAGTGTTAATTATTTTTATATTTTTACTTAAAATAGAAGAAGGAAGAAGGATTTTTGGAAAGTAAAGAGAGATCATGGCCACATCAAAGTTGTAGCAGAACTAAGATGCCTATTCTACCTCTACACTGATCTCCTTAGGAAATAAATCTTGGCCTAAGGTTACTAGAGAAAATCAAGGAAGCCAATACCATACCAAAGAAATATATTGGGTGTGTTTGGATTGAGCTTATTGTTGCTGAAACTGAAAACTGAAAACTGAAAACTGAAAATACTGTAGCAAAATAATTTTTAAATGTGTAAATAGTACCGTGGGACCCACTTTTAATATTTTTTATTACATGAACAGTGCATGAACAGTGCGTGAACAATGCACGCACTGTTCATGCACAGCTTTTTTGTCTCCCAAAAGTAAAAAAATGCGGCAAAAAAAAAAAAAAAAAAAAAAGGGAGGAAAACGCGTTTGCTGAAACTCTTTTTTTTTTTTTTTTTTTTTTTTTTTTTGGACATATTGTTGATATCAAATTCCTCAATGAGAAGAAAACTCAAGAATCAAATGTGTTGAAGCGAACTCATTGCTTAGTTTTACATTTAGATTGGGTGAATTACTTCATCAATTTCACATTATCCAAATTCTTGATATCGAACAGACTCTCCTATCCCAATTTTTGCGTGGTCCATTCCCAAATGTTTCATATGTGGATTTGTAATACTCGGATGAAAGAAAAAAGGAAAGCAATGGGGGCTTTTAAGTGGCTGTCAATACTTACTGTAGATCCCTAAAACTCTATAGTTGCTTCTAAGTTCATGAGGTAAGCACATTAGGAATCCCATTTTACGAGTGATCTAATGGTTTAAAATATTAGACCCTAGGATTGAATTGATTTTTGTTGATGTTTTGGAATTTGTACTTGGTAGATGACCGTTTCAAAGGGAATTTTATTGAATGCATTAGCCAAGTTAGATCCTATCAAAACCAGACTTTATAAGCTCCATAAGAGCAGAAGACGCTACAAAATGGTTACTAGAATAAAAACCACCATGTGTGTGCTTAGGATTGGCTAACAATCGAGACTGTCGCTTGAGACAAACGAGAGTGAAGTAGAGCCCAGGAGAACTTGCTCGTAAGCCAATAGAAAGCAAATTGCTTGCTGCATATATGAGCAAGTCATCCTTGGCTCAAATTCACTCGCTGTCTCTTCATGCATGATGCTTAAATAAGCAGCACTGACTATTTGTTATTTGAATTATACAATGCGGTTGAGGTATTTATAGCCAAACTTAAAGAATTTTAGAAAAGCTTCTAGCAATTTGACATAGACTTCTCATTCAAAATTTGGATTGGTGGTTGTGAGAATAGAATCTAAAATTATAGTCCACGTGATAACATTCTTGGGGTACGAAATTTATGTTCACGGGAATTTATTCTTAGAATTTTAATGGTGAGAATCATGATAAGGCTATGACTCAAGTTCAAGAATCTTCAAGGACACCATGATTGTTTTCCTGTCCCACTTCATGATAAGGCATTGTACATGTAGTCATTGATGCACCAATTACCCTAGTTGATAGTAAAAGCCTTAAAAAGTAGAATCTAATTTTTCTTTTTCTTCTATTCTCTCCTCAGTGAATGCTATTCTCATGTCAATGGATGGAATACTGTTGCAAGGATTTCTTTCGAGATTGCCGGCCTCAAGGTTGCATCAAGTTGTCACTTGACTTTGTTAGGGTCAATTCATTTAGAAGGTCGGCAAACCCATATCCAAAATCTTATTAATGTCAATGAATGAAGTATTTTTAATCCATGTTGAAAAATTTATCCCCACACGCACATGAAATAAGGATAAAATATAGATCTAAAATAAAACCTACCACAATATTTTTAAAGGTATTTACTTCATAGCACATCACCTTTTTTTTAGATATAAATAACACCGGAAGAGGATCATAGGATTAAAAATTCATCTAAAATAAAACCTGTCGTAGGGCACAATTTTGTTTGAACATATCGCGATCGTATGATTGATTATTTTATTGATGGTAGTATAACATTTGGATAATGATGCCTTGTCTTTGAGCAAGGTCATTTTTTTTACAATTATTGAACATAATTCTTACTATCAACTTCAGGATAATCACAAAAGAAATTAAAGTAACAATATTGTATGCATTCATTTGAGAATTCTCTTCACACATCATCTTGTTCATTAGGTCTGAGCGAGGCGTTCGATGTCATATGGATAAGCATCAGCTGGGGACATAGCTCTATATGCTCTTTCCCCATAGACCAAATATCCGACTTCAGTTGGATGAACTGCATCCCAAAATGAATATAGGCTCCTGTTACTACATGCAGATCCCAAAGAAATGCATTGGAATTGTGGCTGCAGATTTTTTAACACTTCACAACAAGGAACATTTGTAACTTTGGAACCTGCTACAGAATTTGTTATAGTGGTGGTTAAATGATAAATTCAACCTTTTCAAATAGTTTAAACTATTTTTGAATAGTTTGTAATTTATTATAGTATTAGAGCAAATGGTTCTGGATTTAAACTTAGTCTTCACTCTACCACCTTTTTTTTAATAAAAAAATTGCACATGTTAATTAAATGATTGAATTCACTATTTTGTAACAGCTTAAAATATTGGAACAATTGGTAATATAAAAATGGAGAAAGAGATAGAAAGAGTGTTAGAAGTTGATTAGGTAATCTTGCCTTGAGGTATAGAACTGCTAAGAGTGATTTCAGTAGTGTTTATGTCGATAAATTTAGCACTAGTCAAATTATTATTGAAGTCATTCCCCAATGTGACAACCCTATCATTGAAAAGTGTGACTGCATTGAAGATGTTTTCCACACATAAAGAATTAGTAATGCACATACTAAATTCAACTGGAGTATACCCTAATAGACCCAACCTAAAAAAGGCTATCTTTAATGCTCCAAGATTATGCAAAATCTAGCATCAACACAAAAAAGGAAAAACCATGTTCAATATCAATTTTAAGAGAGAAAACAACTGTGTTGTAATTGAAACAAAAAAAATACTTAAAAAGGACACCAAGATTGGTTTCCTACCCAGTTTCGAAGTGTTGTAAAGTCTCAAAAAGACCGTTGCTCACCCTTAATGCAATGGTCACTTCACAAGTATAAATACTTCTAAGTAGGGATGGCAATTTTGCCATGCCCCGCTTAACCCGCCCCTCCCCATTTCGCCTCACGTGGGTTTTTCCCGCCCCGCAAAGGTAGTGGTACAAGAATGGGGCAAGATTTTAGCCCCACACCACGAGGCGGGGATGGGTTTAGACATTTTCGACCCACCTCGCCCTGCCCCATCCCTCCTCGTCCCTGCCCCACACAACGTTGCTAAGGGTTAAAATTTTAAATTTTTTATACCATAAAACCCTACTATTTAAACAAACATATCAATACTAACTTATTTTATTTCAGCTAATGTAATTCTCTGCCTTTATTTTATTATGTGTTATACTATGAGAATTTTTTTTTTTTGGTGATTGTCTTGTTAAACACTTGGATATATTATTCAATTTTTTTTTTCTAAAAATTGAATTGAGTTGATGAGATAAATTTAGTTGTAATTTCAAGTATATTTTTACTAATGAAATAGGTTTCATTAAAAAAAATTGTACTAATTGTAAGGCAAATTAACAAAAATAAAGTTTTAGGAGGTGAGGTGAGGTTTCGTAGGGCCCTGAGGGCCAAGGATGGGGTGAGAAAGTTTCCCCATCATGTGGGGCTGGGCAATGATGGGGCAAGATAAAACCATGCGGCGCAGGGACGAAGATCCCATCCTTCGCCGTGCCCCACCCCATTGCCATCCCGATTTGTGGGCTGTGGAGGGCAATGATCGAGGTTTAAGTCTCGGAAGTTTCACATACATATACATTTAAATTAGGTTAGAGTAAAATTTCTATCTTGTATTAAAAAAAAAAAAAGTATAGAATCTACTTTTCTTTTTCTTCAATACGTATGTAGTCTATGTCCAACAAAACAACTCATACCACTTCATCAATCTCCAACGAAAATCCAGTAGCATCTCTTCTTAGTTTGCTAAGTATGCGATGTAGATGAAGCAGATTATAACACCCTTCCTAGTATGTACCCAGAGAACAATAGGATTTGCTGCATGAAATCCATGGGAGGTGACTATTTAAGCGATAAGTAGTTAACCAGGACATAGATATGTGGATTGATGTAACAAGATTTCTAAATAATTATGAACTGTCCAAACTTGAAAATTAAGAAGAGCTTTGTTGGAATAAATTACACTAATCCAACAAAATTTCATAAGATGGGTCTAAACTTGTACACATGTACAAAATTTCATAAGATGCAGTTCCAAAATATACAAAAAATAATCAACACTACTACCTTAAAACACCATGCTCCATCTTAACAATCCACCACAACATCAAGCATCATCAATTTCATTACATAATTTTACAAATATTTAAGTATAGAGCACTTATTATATATGCTCAAACAGATTGCACTAGCCTTACTCTTTTGGGATTTATAGGAGAAGAAAAAGCATTTGGTCCCCAATGATAATAATTGTTTTTTATATTGGGCAACAAAATTAATTAGTGTTTCATCACCTATTGTTAATATTTGGCAATGAATATTTTCATTTCAGTAGATTCCACTTTGTGTGACAAAATATTTCTTTGAAGTAGACATTCAGCCTAAAAATCTCTTGGGTGCTAGTTTTTAAAGAATTTTCGTTGCCATTTGTAATGTCCTTAGTAACAAAAATATGATTTCTTTGTCATTTTTTATTTTTAAATATTTGTTAACAAATTTTTTATTTCCTCGCTTAATGTTGCTATTTGGCTCTCAATTTTTTTCCTCACTAGATTTTGTCACCATTGGCCAATTTTGTTGTACTACAAGTTTATATTCTTGTGTTATAAACTTCCATTCTACTATAATGAATTCTTCAAGTTGGTGGTGACCTTTCAAACCACCCATTCTTGTTTTTCTCATTAGGATTTTCCATCATAACTATATCGTATGTGTTAAATTTATTTTCCATTGCATGCACTTTGTTTTTTTCTTTTTTTGCGATATGGTTGTCCCAACTATAAACTCAATTAGACCATTGCATAATTTGACTAATTAATCAATGTAGATAATTGATTAAAATGAATTTGTATTTAAATTTTTCCCAGTAGACTAGGAGTGGAGAAAACTCCTACCCACTACCAACAGTATCAAATTTTCAGGTAAATGGGTCAGTTTCGGTAGCTAATGTTGAGATTTGTGCCCTATAATTTCATGAGCTTCCTATACCTTAGGCTTTAATTAATTTTGTTTCTTTAGTTGCAAATCTGTACAATTCACATAAACTTCCCGCACAAAATTTATATATGAATATGATACATATATTTAATTAATAAGTATTAATAAATACAATCAAATAAGTGAATTTATAGAAGAAGAAAAAAAGTACCAAATTTAATTATCTACCCTATTTTAATTAGCATTTGTTTGTTGTTGGATTGTTTCATCCAAAAAGATAGTGTCTTCTAATTATTTGCTGATAATTAGATAGTTACAACGAGCAATGAAAGATTTGAATTTAGATAATTGGATATCAGAAAATATATCAAGAGATGCCAACTAATTGAGCTACAAGCTCTTGGCGACTTCTAATTACTTTAAACTAACATAGTTTACATTGTAGAATTCTAGAAGCTATACAATCCAACAGTAATGGAACTGAGATTGTATGTGTAAACAACAAACAGGATCAAGCAAGAACAGTAAGAACAATTATGAAAACAAAGGGAGTTTGAGAGAATAATATCAAAACTGTATTTCTTGCTTGAATAATGGATACAATGAACTCTCAATATATACCCTCTGATCTCACTATTTACAGAATAAAATATCTGGTTTAAACTCTAATCACTTTTCTTGCTTCTACACTAACAAACTTTTGGACTGTATCAAGCTCTGAAACCTACAGCTCTTTGATAACGACACCGTTTGCTACATTTGCTTTGGCACTTAAACTAAACGTCATCGTTTGGGCAAGAAAGCTGGAAATACGCGTGGGTCTTTTAGTTTGCAAATATAAATGGCAGCATTTTAAGCTTCTTGTCTATGGACTAGATGAAACGATGTCGTTTATTCCTTCTATTTTAATAAATATTATTTGTAACTATAAATATTTTAACAAATATTAATTGTAACTATAAAAACCAAATTAGAACATATATACTAGAGCGTTGACTTAAGAAAAATGTGGGATTTAAAAACTTACGAGAAAACCTCACAGGAAGTTTATTTATACACAGACATTAAATTGTGTTATATATATATTTGACACAACGTCGAAATAGGCCACATTAAATTGATACAAAAACCACGACTCAAAACATTAAATTGAAAAAACTACTATTAAATATGTACAGGAACTCTTGGGAACTTAATTAATACGAGTAAATCTTATCGGCTTAAAAACCCTTCGCTGGATAAAATTGCATTTGTTTTAATTGTTTCTACGTATAATTTATATTTGAAATAAAAATTCATTTGTAATTGAGCTTGTTATTCTTATTATGTAATTTTCATTGGCTTTATCTCTTCTTCTTTTTTTCTTTTCTTAATTGACACAAATTTTTTCTCAAAAAAAAAATGACACATAAATTCATTATAGATAGTGTATTAGAACCTTTCTTTGCAAGACATCGATCATAACAGCCAAACGATTGTATGTGTATGTAAGCATCAGCCAAGGTAGAACCTATCATAACCAGACTTAATATCCAAAAAAAATATCATAACCAGACTTTATAAGCGCCATAAGACTAGAAGACTCCGCATAATTTTCATTAAATTAACATTTAACAACCACTGAACCACTTTGTGTCTGTCAGCGCACTGTTCTATGCCGTACATAGGATTGGCACACGATTGGGAGCGTTGCTTGAGACAAAAGAGAGTGAAGTAGAGCCCAGGACAACTTGCCCGTAAGCCAAGAGAAGGCAAATTGCTTGCTGCATATATGGGCAAGTCATCCTTGGCTCAAATTCACTCGCTGTCTCTTCAATCTTCATGCATGACGCTTAGATAAGCAGCATTGACAATTTGATATTTGCATTATGCAATGCAGTTGAGGTATTTATAGGGAAACTGAAATAATTTTAGAAAAGCTTCAAGCCTTCTACATAGACTTCTCATTCAAAATTTTGATGGGTGGTTGTGAGAATAGAATCTCAAATTATAGTGCAACGTGACAGCATTCTTGGCATGCCAAATTTACTTTAAATGGGAATTTATTCTTAGAATTTTAATTGTGAGCATCATAATATGGCTATGACTCAACTTCAAGAATCTACAAGGACACCAACATTGGTTTCCTGTCCTAGTTCCAAGGCATTGTAAAGCCCTAAAAATTAGAATCAACTTTACTTTTTCTTCTGTTCTCCTCCATTAAATGCAAGTCTCATGTCAATGGATGGAATATTGTTACTAGGATTACTTATGGGCTGGTAAACCTCAAGGTTACATCACTACAACAAAATGTATTTTTAGCGACGAAAATTAGTGAGGAAATATTTTTCGTCGCTAAAAATGCATCAACTTGTCATTTGACTTTGTTAGGATCAATTCATTTGGGGAGCATTTTGTTTGCCGTGATATTACATTACGTCATAATATTACATTATTATAATCTCAAATTAATATAATCTCAATACAACAATACAACATTAAATTGTTTAGGAATGTGATATATTTTGTAATTTTAAATTATGGTAATGTTAAAGACAAATAAATTAAACTAAAAACCTTAATATCAAATCATTATAAGGTGCATCAAATCAAAAGTACATCACAGCGAATCAAACGCCCCCTTAGAGTGTCAACAAACCCGTATTCAAAACCTTATTCGTATAATTGAATTGTAAATTTTAGTATCTAGATGTGTGTGTTGAAAATCTATATTGAAAACAAAAAAAAAAAAAAAAAAAAAAAAAAAAAAAAAAAAAAAAAAAAAAAAAAAAAAAAAAAATCAGCTCTATGATATTGATCGTTGCCTCAATCTTAGCCTGATCTACCCAGTTTATTGAACCTCAACTTCAGGCAAGAGTTCAAGATTTGCTTTTACAAGCCTTTTAGTATGCGTGGCTCATGACAACTAAATCACTTAGGGATTCGTGCACTAGAGTTTCAGTGCGTATTTAAAGTCTCATAAAGTCATCATAGTAATAGAGAGAACATTGCCAAGTTGTAGAAGCTACTAGGACGCATGTGCTCAATGGAAACTCTAGGAGTTTTTTCATGGAAACTCTAGGAGTTTTTTCTAAGGTAGTTATTAAAAAACTTAAATTATATAAAATCTAATAAAAAGAGAACTTCATATATTAACAAAAAAAAAAAAAAAACACACACACACACACACACACAAATATATAAAGTCTTACAATTTCCTTTTACGAATTTTCTTATTTCGAAACCATTACACAATAGTTTCATTATCAATATTAAGAGTTACATCTCTTTCAAAATTTTAGTTAAATAAAATTTTTCTTGGGCCTTCTCTTTCTGTTTGCAAAGACCTAGTATATTGTTAAGGGGACCAAAGTTTGAGGATAACGTTTAGCTACATATTTTGAAAATCTAATCATTAAATTGCTTATTCTTTATATTCTAAAAACACATGTCCAATTTCATGTCAATTGAATGATTTTTATGTATAATTTTAGACTACAAAAACTTGAAATTTAAACACTTAATTGAAGACATAACTATTGATATTTGATCTTCTTGAAATTTTGTAAATATGGAGAATATAAAAAAATAAATGTAATCCAATAGTGGATTCTTTTCAAAATTCACATCTAAAAAAAAAAAATATTGAGTGAAGTTGTAATCTTAGTTTACAAGACTACAATCAAGTTTTTTGTCAAATTTTGTCCAAAGTTTAACTATGTTAGGCATAAAAAAATTTAGGGTGGTCACAAATTTTTAAGAATAAAAAAAAAATCATAAAATTTTTTAAATTTATATATAATAATTATTTTTTCCCTAGTCAGGGTGGTCCTATGACCACCCTGGACAAAATGTGGAGCCCCTCTGTCTATGCTCTAAAAGTTTTGAACCAAGCTACACCTCTAATCTCTATTTACGATCCAAGGAGTTGCAGTGAAGATTGTGTGATCAAGTTAATTTATATTCTTGTATTGTAAATTAATTTCCATTCTACTATAGCGAATTCTTCAAGTTGGTAGTAACCTTCACACCCACTAGATCTTTTTTTTCTCGTTAGGATTTCGGATTTCCCATTGTAACCATATCATTTGTGTCAAATTTATGCTCTGCTACAAGCATTTTGTTTTTTTGCAATATAGTTGTGCCAAGTGCCGTCTATAAACTCAATTAGACCATTGCATAATTTGATAGCTAATGTTTAGATTTGTGCCCTAGAATTCACTTTTATGAAATTATTTAATTTATAGAATAGTTTATTTTTATATGAACATTGGACATTATATAGTACACAAGATGCATTGTATGTGATTTAGGTATGGAAATAAGATTTACATACATAAAATCTAAATCACAAGTTCCCTATAAACTCATAAATTCAAGTTTGTAGTTAGTCATGGAACTAGACAGTTCATATAATTAGACTATAACATATCTATTATGATGATCTGTTTTGATCATGAAAATTGAGACTTCTAATTGATATTGAACTAGACCACAATTAGTCATTGTTTTATAAACTATTATCACTTCAGCAAAAGACCTCACTTCTTCTAAACGTAAATAAAGTTCTCTCTGAGTTATTTCTCAAAAAAAAAAGAAAAAAACAAAAACAAAAACAAAAGCAAAAACAAAACAAAAGCTCTCCAAATACTAGTGGAAGAAGTTCAAGACTAAATGTTGTAAGGTTGAATTTAATCAACCATCTAATTGGCTTTATTCCGTGACCAATTTGCTTGTAATTTAGAACTTAGTAACCCTGTATTTAGGTGGGAAAATTGTAAGGGTAGTGTGTGAGAAGATGTGAAGAAAAGCTCAAGAGTGTGAAAGAAAAACAGAGTCTCACGACTAGGACTCGCGGGTGGTTCGCGACTGGCAAGTCGCGAAATGCAGTCACGTGAGAGGCACACTAAGAAGCTGANCTCTCTCTCTATATATATATATATATAATCAGAAATTTGTAAAATTAACAGCCTCCTTATTTCTTAAAATCCCAATTTGCTTTTCTTTTTCCTTTAACAGGAGTAGAACATGTTTATAATTGAAACATCTAGAAATGGATCAAGAAAAGATGTGAATAGGAGAGTGTATTCGATATCAATAATTTGGACAATGTGAAATAGATGAAATAATTTTTTTTTTTTTTTAAAGAAAAGGAGAGTGAGGAAATTCAAACCCAGACTCATCCCATGGAAAGAGCTAGATAGTGTCATCAATCTGAGTAGACAAATGGGGGGGGGGGGGGGAGAATATATATATATATTAATATAAAGAAAATGTAGCAAAACAACCAAAATACTAATCACAATACATTAAAATACTTAACTTCATACATTTTATATGTTTTACCAATGTCAAGGCCAGGACCGACCTTATATAATTTGAGGCTTAAGGCAAAAACTTTAAATGAACCTTCTTTTAATATTTAAATCACTTAAGTATTGTATAGTTTATTAAAAATCAATTTAGTTAATTTGACCAATTCACTTGAGTGATGCTAGAGATACTATAAAATTTATTACATGTGTCTTACAAACTTATTGTCACTAATTAGAAAAAATTGATTCAAACATTCCTATTTGGTTTAAATGGAACCAATTATATTCTTGTTATATCGGTTTGTAAGCTTATTTTTAGTCAAATTTGTTGTAATTTCAGTATTATTCATCCGCTCAATGGTGATTTGGTTGTGTTACTACTAATTCATAAATTTCGATTGGGAAAATGCTAAAACTACTATAAATTGTACTACAAAATTCATACAAACTAATATGAAAAGGAATGCGATTAGTGGCACTTCAACAAATATAAGTTAATAAATGAGTATTTAAATTACTTGGTGAGATTGGTTACACAACAATTTGTGAGTCAAATGTAATAAATTTTGTAATGTTCTCTAACATTACTCAGGTTTTTGTTCCTTCTTAACGGAGGAAAAAAATTATAACTCACATTTTCTTTTTATAATAATAATAAAGAAATCCCCTTTACAGGGGCCTTTCTCTTTTAGGGGGCCCTAGCCTTGAGGCTATAATGAAACTTATTCATGTTGTGGAAGACCATGAATTTTGACTTAAGATGCTCATGCTACCACAGGATAAGGGTTACAACAATAAGAATAACAGTAGCAACATATTATTGGTTTCCCTTTTGTGCTTCCCATAGAAGCTACAAATACCATAATTATGATCATAAGAAACTTTCCCACAAATTTCTTTGAGCCTGCCATTTGCATTTAGTCTTGAACTTCTTCCACTAGTATTGGAGAGCTTTTTTTTTTTTGCTTTTGTTTTTGTTTTTGTTTTTTCTTTTTTTTTTGAGAAATAACTCAGAGAGAACTTTATTTACGTTTAGAAGAAGTAGGTCTTTTGCTGAAGTGATAATAGTTTATAAACAATGACTAATGTGGTCTAGTTCAATATCAATTAGAAGTCTCAATTTTCATGATCAAAACAGATCATCATAATAGATATGTTATAGTCTAATTATATGAACTGCCAGTTCCATGACTAACTACAAACTTGAATTTATGAGTTTATAGGAACTTGTGATTTAGATTTTATGTATGAAATCTTATTTCCATACCTAAATCACATACAATGCATCTTGTGTACTATATAATGTCCAATGTCATATAAAAATAAAATATTTCTATAAATTAAATAATTTCATAAAAATGAATTCTAGGCACAAATCTAAACATTAGCTATCAAATTATGCAATGGTCTAATTGAGTTTATAGCAGCAATTGGCACAACTATATTGCAAAAAAACAAAATGCTTGAGCAAAACATAAATTTGACACAAAAATATGGTTACAATGGAAATCCGAAATCCTAAGAAAAAAAAAGAACTAGTGGGTGTGAAGGTTACCACCAACTTGAAGAATTCCTATAGTAGAATGAAATTAATTTACAATACAAGAATATAAATTAACTTGATCACACAATCTTCACTGCAACCCTTGATCGTAAATAGAGATTAGAGGTGTAGCTTGGTCAAACTTTTAGAGCATAGACAGAGGGGCTCCACATTTTGTCAGGGTGTCATAGGACCACCTGACTAGGGAAAAAATAATTATTATATATAAATTTTAAAATTTTATGATTTTTTTTTATTCTTAAAAATTTGTGACCACCCTAAATTTTTTTATCTAACATAATTAAACTTTGGACAAATTTGACAAAAAACTTGATTGTAGTCTTGTAAACTAAGGTTACAACTCACTCAATATTTTTTTTTTAGATGTAATTTTGAAAAGAATCCACTATTGGATTACATTTATTTTTTATATTCTCATATTACAAAATTTTAAGAAGATCAAAATCAATAGTATGTCTTCAATAAGTGTTTAAATTTCAAGTTTTTGTAGTCTAAAATTTATATAAAAATCATTCATTGACATGAAATTGGACATGTGTTTTAGAATATAAAAATAGCAATTTAATGGTTAGATTTTCAAAATATGTAGCCAAACGTTATCTAAACTTTGGTTCCCTAACAATATACTAGGTCTTTGCAAACAGAAAGGAAGGCCCAAGAAAAATTTTATTTAACTAAAATTTTGAAAGAGATGTAACTACATATTGATAATGAACTATTGTTAAGGTTTCAAATAAAAAATTCTAAAAGAAATTGTAAGACTTTATATATTTGTTGTTTTTTTTTTTGTTTGTTAATATATGAATTCTCTTTTTATTAGATTTTTATAATTTAAGTTTTTAATAACTACCTTAGAAAAAACTCCTAGAGTTTCCATGAAAAAACTCCATCAGAGCACATGCGTCCTAGTAGCTTCTACAACTTGGCAATGTTCTCTCTATTACTATGATGACTTTATGAGACTTTAAATACGCACTGAAACTCTAGTGCACGAATCCCTAAGTGATTTAGTTGTCATGAGCCACGCATACTAAAAGGCTTGTAAAAGCAAATCTTGAACTCTTGCCTGAAGTTGAGGTTCAATAAACTGGGTAGATCAGGCTAAGATTGAGGCAACGATCAATATCATAGAGCTGATTTTTTTGTTTTCAATATAGATTTTCAACACACACATCTAGATACTAAAATTTACAATTCAATTATACGAATAAGGTTTTGAATACGGGTTTGTTGACACTCTAAGGGGGCGTTTGATTCGCTGTGATGTACTTTTGATTTGATGCACCTTATAATGATTTGATATTAAGGTTTTTAGTTTAATTTATTTGTCTTTAACATTACCATAATTTAAAATTACAAAATATATCACATTCCTAAACAATTTAATGTTGTATTGTTGTATTGAGATTATATTAATTTGAGATTATAATAATGTAATATTATGACGTAATGTAATATCACGGAAACAAAATGCTCCCAAATGAATTGATCCTAACAAAGTCAAATGACAAGTTGATGCATTTTTAGCGACGAAAAATATTTCCTCACTAATTTTCGTCGCTAAAAATACATTTTGTTGTAGTGATGTAACCTTGAGGTTTACCAGCCCATAAGTAATCCTAGTAACAATATTCCATCCATTGACAGAGAACTTGCATTTAATGGAGGAGAACAGAAGAAAAAGTAAAGTTGATTCTAATTTTTAGCTTTACAATGCCTTGGAACTAGGACAGGAAACCAATGTTGGTGTCCTTGTAGATTCTTGAAGTTGAGTCATAGCCATATTATGATGCTCACAATTAAAATTCTAAGAATAAATTCCCATTTAAAGTAAATTTGGCATGCCAAGAATGCTGTCACGTTGCACTATAATTTGAGATTCTATTCTCACAACCACCCATCAAAATTTTGAATGAGAAGTCTATGTAGAAGGCTTGAAGCTTTTCTAAAATTATTTCAGTTTCCCTATAAATACCTCAACTGCATTGCATAATGCAAATATCAAATTGTCAATGCTGCTTATCTAAGCGTCATGCATGAAGATTGAAGAGACAGCGAGTGAATTTGAGCCAAGGATGACTTGCCCATATATGCAGCAAGCAATTTGCCTTCTCTTGGCTTACGGGCAAGTTGTCCTGGGCTCTACTTCACTCTCTTTTGTCTCAAGCAACGCTCCCAATCGTGTGCCAATCCTATGTACGGCATAGAACAGTGCGCTGACAGACACAAAGTGGTTCAGTGGTTGTTAAATGTTAATTTAATGAAAATTATGCGGAGTCTTCTAGTCTTATGGCGCTTATAAAGTCTGGTTATGATATTTTTTTTGGATATTAAGTCTGGTTATGATAGGTTCTACCTTGGCTGATGCTTACATACACATACCATCTTTGGCTGTTATGATCGATGTTTGCAAAGAAAGGTTCTAAGGTTCTTAAGCCAATAAAATTATATATATATATATATAGAGAGAGAGAGAGAGAGAGAGAGAGAGAGAGACTGCAGAATGATTTTAAGAATTAAGGCTTAGAGATTCTTGAGGTAAGCATATTAATAATCCCATTAATTTTACTTTCGATCTAATTGTTTAAAATCATCAAACATGTGCACTCATTATGCTTTAATGGAAAACCTTATGTGAAGATATAGTTTTTCATATTTTCCTGCATTTCATATAGCCCAGAGAGAATAGCATACCAATTTTATGTAAATAAGGCTGAGACTCTTGAGGTAAGCACATTAGAAATCCCATTTTAAAGTCATCTAATGGTTTAAAATATTAGACCCTAGGATTTAATTGATTTTTGTTGATGTTTTGGAATTTTTACTTGGTAGACGACCATTTCAAAGGGAATTTTATTGAATGCATTAGCCAAGTTAGAACCTATCCAAACTAGACTTTATAAGCTCCATAAGACCAGAGCATGTGTGTGCTTAGGATTAGCTCACAATTAAGAGTATTGCTTGAGATAAAAGAGAGTGACGTAGAGCTAAGGAGAACTTGCTCGGAAGCCAATAGAAAGCAAATTGCTTGCTGCATATATGAGCAAGTCATCCTTGGCTCAAATTCACTCGCTGTCTCTTCATGCATGATGCTTAGATAAGCAGCACTGACTATTTGTTATTTGAATTATGCAATGCGGTAGAAGTATTTATGAGCAAACTTAAAGAAGTTCAGAAAAGCTTCTAGCCTTCCACATAGACTTCTCATTCAAAATTTGGATTGGTGGTTGTGAGAATAGAATCTAAAACTATAGTCAACGTGATAGCATTCTTGGGATATGAAATTTACGTTCATCGGAATTTATTCTTATAATTTTAATTGTGAGAATCATGATAAGGCTATGACTCAAGTTCAAGAATCTTCAAGGACACCATGATTGTTTTTCTATCCCAGATCATGATAAGGCATTGTACATTTAGTTATTGATGCACTAGTAACCCTAGTGGATAGTAAAATTCTTAAAAAGTAGAATCTAATCTTCTTTTTCTTTTATTCTCCCCCCAGTAAATGCAATTCTGGTGTCAATGGATGGAATATTGTTACTAGGATTTCTTTTGAGATGGCCAGCCTCAAGGTTGCATCAACTTGTCACTTGACTTTCTTAGGGTCAATTCATTTAGAAGGTCTGCAAACCCATATCCAAAATCTTATTTATGTAATTGAGTAGTAAATTTTAGTGTCTAAATGTGTGTATTGAAAATCTATACAGAAGATGGTAGAAATCAGCTCAAGATCTACTTAAGAAGTCAAATTTGTGTCAACTATAACTCGATATATCAAGTTTTATTGAACCTCGACTCTAGGCTAGTACTTGAGATTCATTTTTACAGGCCTTTCAGATTGTGGCCCATGACAGCTAAATCATCTAGGGATCTGGGCACTAGGGTTTCAAGACGTATTTAAAGCCTCATAACAATAGAGAGAACTTTGTCAAGTTAGTGAAGTTTCTACGATTTCTGTGCTCCAAGCATTTTGTACCAAGTTGCATCTCCAATCTCTATTTTAGATCTAAGGTGTTCTAATGAAGATTGTGTGACTGCAAATGAAGGTGTTTTTGTGGTGCATTGGTGATAGACAAAGTTGTCTAAATGTGAATCGAATTGTGAATCAGTTCTTTATTTTTCTGTATCGTATATCATATTGTATCTTGTATCATATGATATACAAATACCTAATAAAATAATAAAAAATTATAGATGCACACATATAAAAAGTATATTCATTAGAAATTTGGAATATATTCAATTAATGACCAATATCATTACTTATGTAATAATATTTAAGCTATGTAAATAAATCAAATTAATTAACATACGTTTATAACATACATAGTCAAATTGATTATACTCATGAGTGATAATACATGATATATGAGCCAAAATAATAATTAATTTTCATCACCTTACCTAATCAACTCTATCTAAGTCAATGTTATAATCATATTTATCAACTTGCAAAATTATTTTCTTCCCTGACATTTTCTTCATCATTATTAACATATATTTACTATCTCTTTTCTTGTTCTTTTATTCTAGTAATTCTTTATTTATATTTCTTCTTAACATTCTAGCTTCTTAGACTTATAATAATAATATTTTCGCCTAATACATTATTCAATGTATAGAAAAACAATTTGCAAATATGAGAGTGAAGTATCTAGTGCATAGTCCAAATTTTGTAGAAGAAATAGTCAAGGGAAAAAAATCTCATGGACATGTTATCTTTTTAGACCCAATTAAGTATCCCAATAATTTTGTCTTAAAAAAAGTCTAACAATTTGTTTAAATCAAATGAAAACACAAATTTTAACCCCCACCACCCCCCCTCCCCCCCCCCCCCCCCCCAAAAAAAAAAAAAAAAAAAACTCATTTTAAACTCCCATGTCTATGTATTGTACGATACGCACAATTCAACGTTAAGATATGATTCATACGATATGCACTTGTGTATAGAATGATTCTTGACCACTTACGACATGCATTTGTGTATCGTATCATACGATTTTTATCACATATGAAATGATTCTGACAACTATGGTGCTAGACACAGATCGAGTATCCATGGACCGTTAAGCTTCACAGGGTAGAAAAGTTCAACTACGTTAGAGTTGCGTTGAGTAACATTAGTAATTAATTTCTACTATAGTTAGCAAAACTAGTTTTAGGTTTATATTCTTGTATTGTAAATGCCCTTTCCCCTGTAGAGAATTTTTCAAGTTGGTGGTGACCTTCAAACCATCCATTCTTGTTTTTCTCATTAGGATTTTCAATTGTAACCATATCATTTGGGTCAAATTTATTTTCCGCTACATTTAGTTTTTGTGATATGTTTGTGCCACCTATAAACTAAATTAGACCATTACCTAACTTGACTAATTAACTAATTTGGATAATTAATTTAAATTAACTTGTGTCTAAATTTTTCCTAACAAACTTGGAGTGGAGAAAATTCTAACCCACCACTGACGGTTGCAAATTTTCAGGTCATGTTTGAGTTTTGGTCACTAATGTTGAAATTTGTGCCTGAAGATCCAATTAGCATGACATTCTTTAGTTTATGAAATTGTTTTTTGTATATGAACATTGAATATTATGTATAATTCATGAGATGCACTATATTCAATTTAGGGGGGGATGAGATTTGCATATAGAAGATCCAAATCACTAATTTTTTGTAAACTCATAAATGATAATTCATAGTTAGTGATGGAATTGGGCAATTCTTATAATTAGATTATAGACTATTAATTGTCACTTGAACAAGCCACATGTCTACTAAACACATTAGCTCTCAGTCCTAAGAGAAATGTGAGTTCACATTTGAAGTGTAGTTTACTTTGATATAAATTAGACTAAGATTTTGTACGATTAGTACTTCATTATGTATGGTAATTGCATGTAATGTGTTGTGAACACTATTCCTCAAGTCAGAATCCATAATCTCAATAAGAGACAAGACTTATCCCTTTGAGATAGATTTAATAGGAATTGATTATTCAAAATATCGGCCCCAAATTCAATGGAATTAAATCCCAGAAGAATAGGTTTATTTGAGTTTGGATTAATGAGTTTGGTAGTCTTGGGTATTGACAAATTCTCAAATTAAATATGAGTGAAAAAAATTATCTTTCATATATATTTAAGGCCAACATTATAATAAGAGTTGGCTAAAGAACTAAATATATAAAATTGAGGGCCAAAATATCAAACTAAAAAGCCAAACACACACACACACACACACACAAAATGAAAAAACAAAAAAAAAATACAAGTAAAACATATTGTCATTGGGGTTGAGAGAGAGAGAGAGACTCATAGTGGCGTTCGATGATTGCGAGGGGATTGAAAGGATCAAAACGACGCCAGTGGTTTGGAAGAGAGTGGTGACGAGAGTGCTGGAGGGAGGGATCTGGTGGAGGTCGACGGAGATGGTGGTAGAGGAGATGGGGGAAGCGAAGGAAGAGAGGTCAGGGAATGGGAGATCTGATTTGATGGAGGGTGAGGGCTTAAGAATGACATATGGATGGTGAGGGCTTGCTAGATGGAGGCTTGGAAGGTGAGGGTTGAGATCGGGCTTGAGAGATGAAGGCAGATGTGCGATGGGAGAGGCTAGGTTGAATTTTTAGTATACTATTTATACAATTCCTAAAGCCATGTTTTTAACCTACGGCTATAGGCAAAATCTGAAGCCGCGTTTAATAAAAGCGCCACTTCCTAAACTAAAGCCACATTTTATACACGCGGCTACAGACTAAATTTAAAGCCGCATCTATAAAATGCGCCTTCAGGCAAGCTAGAGCCGCATTTTTTAAACGTGGCCATAATTAAGATTAAAAAAAATAAAAATAAATAAAAAAGAAGAAGAAAGAAATACGAAAGCCCTATAGTCGCGTGTTTTAAACGCAACAATATCTCCACACCCAAAAATGCGGCTATAGCTCAAGAAAACGCGCTTTAAACGTGTTCTATGGCCGCATTTTTTAAACGCAGCCATAGTTAAGATTAAAAATAAAAAATAAAAATAAAAATACGGTAGTCCTATAGCCATGTGTTTTAAACGTGGCAATAGCTCTACCCCCAAAAATGCAGCTATAGCTCAAGAAAATGCGGGTTTAGGCGCGTTCAATTGCCGCATGTTTAAAACGTGGCTTTAGTTATTTTCTTTAAGTTGCGTTTTTTAAAAACTCGGCTTTAGCCCGTCTGTAGCCACATTTTTGTAAACGCGACTTAAACAAACGTGGCCTAAGACCCGCGTGTTTTGTAGTGCAAAAATAACATTTCTTGGAAACTTATTGTCAAAAATAATAATTTAACCAAATGTTAGCTATAAGAGGATTAAGTGTACAATATATAGTAATCTATATTTGATCTAACCACTCTTTATTAGCCAAGACTCTGGGGTCTGGGCCATTTTCGATTTTCTGTCTTGATTTTCAACTAACGAATATGCTTCACTTCAAAGAATGAGATCTTACCAACGAATCATTTTGCAATTCATTAAAATAATGCATTTGCTAAATATTTTTCAATTACAAGGAAATAACAACAACGCATTAATTAGCCGTTTAACCTCCAAAAAAATAAAAATAAAAACAAACAAGAAACAACAACAATGCTTTAACATCTTTAGAAAGAAATTAGATATGTACGAATGAATTAAGCTGTTTACTCTTAAAGATCATGTATTAACTTTCTATAATATGTTTTTTTTTGTAACCAGTATAGGATTGACAACATTTTCAGTATCCTTATAAGAAATAAACGTTGATAAAGATTTCAGCACATATACTTGTAAATTTCTTTGATGTGCCCCCCAAAGTTAATTTCCTTGTTAAGAATTTTTTTTTTTTTTTTTTTTGGTTCTATTTATATACGCTCCCAATACATGTCTTTGCAAGAATGCAAGAGTCTAGCTTAGGGCCAATTCCACATTTGTCTAAGAAAAGCTCTCCAAATACTGGTTGAAGCAGTTCAAGACTATGTATAAATGGTAGGCTCGAGGAAATTTGTGGGGAAGTTTCTTAGGATTATAATTATAAAATTCGCAACCCTTTTTGTTAAAAATTTTATGTAATATATATATATATATATATTTGACAGGAGATTAAATCCAGTTAGTTCTAATTCCCTTATATAAATCCAACTAAATTAGAAGTTTATTGAGATATTATTTGGTGTGGTAGGATGCATTGAATTTTAAGTAAAATGCTAATGTGACAATCTCTTATTAAACGATATAAAACATGAGTTTTACCCCATCCTTACCAAGTTTGGACTCATTTGACAAACATTAAATAGAAATAACTTCAATTATATATTTACAACAATAGTTGGGAACTTAATTAATATGTGTGAAATTTTATTGGCTTAAGAACTAGTCGTTGGAAAATTTCATTTGTTTCTAATTCTTTCTATGTATAATTTATATTTGAAATAAAATTCATTTGTAATTAAGCTTGTTATTCTTATTATGTAATTTTCGTTGGCTTTCTGTTAGCATATATAGTGTTGTGGGCTTTAGGCCCAGTTAGGTTACTTGTATAGCACACATATTTACTTGTATTGCACATATATGCCTCCTATATAAAGGCACTTATGTACGTTCTTTTATCAAGAAATACAATACTATTACATTCAGTATTTCTAACATGGTATCAGAGCCACTGCTCTCACCTTTTCTTCACAGTCTTGTCTTTATTGGTGTCACTATTCTCAACATCGCTTATGCCGTCACAACCGCTGCTGCAGTCTTTCGCCGTAGAACCTCCGACACCTTTCAGCCGTCATCCTTGGGTTCTGGACCTGCAGCCGCCGTCGTTGAGAAGTCCTGCACCACACAAGACAACTGTATTTATCGTTTTTGCTGTTCATCTTGCTCCGAAAAGAATTTTTCAGGTACCACAGTGATCGTCTCGCCCCGATCTACTCAATCGTGGAAACCTCGTCATCATCGGAGCTTACATGCGCCCACACGTGCCTCCAAAAGATTCTGCAGACAAGATCACGCGCTACTCGTGCCGCCACGCGCCGTTAGACCTATTCACGCGCCGCCACGCACTTACACGCGCCAGTTCTGCACCTGATGACGTCATCTACTGACATCATCGTCCACATCTGCTGACATCACCCACCACGTCAGTTGACATCATCTATTGACTTGAGAGTGTTGATCGTTGACTTTGACCAGTGTGGACCATTGACTTTTTTACCAGAGTTGACTTTTGCAGTTCAGGTGCTCCTTACCTAGTTTTTCGCGTAAATTTCATTTTTACGGTCTGTTTTTGCATATTTTGCTTCTAAATGAAGAATAAGGATAGGCCTTCTTCTTATTGCAACAATCGTCGCGGCCAATCCATCAAACGTTTTTGCAAATTTTGCAAACATTTTGGCCACAATATTGAGACTTGCTATCATCGCAACAAATTAGCTGTTTCAATTTCTGCTACTACTGTTGCTAACCCTGAGAGTGTCCAACCAATGGCTCTTGTCTCTGCATAGTCTAAGTCTTTTGGATCCACTTTCTCCATTTCCAGAGATGACCTTGTAAATATCATCGCTAATGTCATACGTATGGTTGGTAATGCATCTTATTCCTCTTCTCTCTCAGCTTTATCTGGTATGTCTCCTACCTCTTGGCTTATAGATTCTGCTTGTTGCAATCACATGACACCTCACTCGTTCTTATTTTCTGACCTTAAACCTGCACCGCACCCTCTTAATATTCGCACAGCAAATGGTTCCACAATGTCTGGTCATAATATAGGTTCAGTTTCAACTTCCAACCTCTCAGTTCCTGTAGTCTTTAATGTTCCTAACCTTTCTTATAATTTATTTTCTGTGGGACAATTAGCTGAGTTGGGTTATCGCATTACTTTTAATTATTCTGGGTGCATTATGCAGGATCCTAGGACGGGACAGGAGCTTGGGACCGGTCCCAAAGTTAGGCGTATGTTTCCCGTGGACAACCTTTGTCTTCCACTTGTTGCTCCTGTTTCTGTTGCTACAACTGCTGCAGTTTCTTCCATTCCTTCCCTTGCACTTTGGCATGCTCGACTTGATCACGTATCTTCCTCTCGGGTACAACAATTGGCTTTTAGAGGTTTGTTAGCTTCAATGTCTACAGAAAATTTTGATTGTGTTTCATGTCAGTTAGGAAAACAACCAGCTTTGTCTTTCAATACTAGTGAATCCATATCCACTGATATCTTTGACCTATTCATTCTGATGTTTGGGGGCCTTCCTCTGTCTCTAGTATTGGTGAGTCTAGATATTTTGTTGTCTTTGTTGATGATTACTCTCGCTATAGTTGGATTTTTCATATGAAACATTATTCTGAATTATTGGAAGTATATTCTAATTTTACAAAAATGGTTGAAACTCAGTTTTTCAGATGCATCAAAATTTTTCGATCTTATAATGCTCTTGAATACACTCAATATGCTTTCCAAGCTGTTTTGCATTCATATGGCACTGTTCATCAACTAACTTGTCCAGGTACCTCTTAGCAAAATGGTAGAGCCGAACAAAAACTTCATTATATTCTTGACACTGTTCATCCTCTCCTTCTCTCTGTTAAAGTTCCTACTCCTTTTTGGGGTGAAGCTGCTCTTTATGCTGTTCATACTATTAATCGCATTTCGAGTCTTGTTATCCAAAATCAAACTCCATATGAGCGCCTTTTTGGGTCACCTCTAGACTATCACCACCTTCGCTTCTTCGGTTCTACTTGTTTCGTTCTTTTTCAGCCACCTGAGCATAACAAACTTGATCCTTGGTCAAGGTTTTGTTGTTTTCTTGGCTATGGCGAAACTTAAAAGGGGTATAGGTGTTATGATCTTGTCTCTCATCGTCTTCGTATCTCCCATAATGTTGTCTTTTGGGAACATCGCCTCTTTGTTGGGCTCTCTCATTTCAGTGTTTCTTTGTCTTCCTCCTCTGTCTTAGATCTTTTTCCAGATGAGGCACATATTTCTTCTGTAGTTGTTCCTGATCCTCCTGTAGTTGCTCCTGATTCTGTTGCTGTAGACTTCTCTGTCTAACCACTAGATATCACTGATCCCTTTCCTAGTTCACCCTTTATTGAGCAGGTGGAAGATGAACAGGTTGAAGATGAGCTACCCAACCCTAATCCTGAGCTTGGGTCTCTTGTTCCTGCTCTGCCTGAAGATCTTGCACAAGTCATTCCACTTCGTCACTCAACTCGGGTAAGATCTATTCTTGCACATTTACTTGACTATCATTGTTACACTGCTCTTGCTATACTACACGAGCCTCACACCTACCGTGAGGCTTTCACTGGCCCTTTACGGCAGATTGCAATGAAAGAGGAACTTGATGCATTATCTAAAAACCATACTTGGGATTTGGTGACACTTCCTCCTGGAAAATCTGTGGTCGGTTGTAAGTGGATCTACAAGATTAAGACTCACTCTGATGGGTCCATTGAGCGCTACAAAACTTGTCTTGTTGCAAAAGGTTTTACACAAGAGTATGGGATTGATTATGAAGAGACCTTTGCTCCGGTTGCTCGTATCTCATCTGTTCGTGCCCTCTTAACTGTTACTGCTACCAGTAAATGAGACATTTTTCAGATGGATGTCAAAAATGCATTCCTTAATAGGGATTTAAGTGAAGAAGTGTATATGCAACTTCCTCTTGGTCTCTTTGTTGACTCAAACAAGGTTTGTCACATTCAACGCGTACTTTATGGCCTTAAACAAGCTCCACGAGCTTGGTTTGCCAAATTTAGCTCTACCATCTCTCACTTGGATTACATGGCCAGTCACTATGATTTTGCCTTATTTCTTCATCACACTGACAAAGACATTATTTTACTTCTCTTATATGTGGATCATATGATCATAACTGGTGATGACCTCAGTGGCATTCAAGAACTCAAAACTTTTCTCAGTCAGCAGTTTGAGATGAAAGACCTTGGACATCTCAGCTACTTCTTAGGTCTTGAAATCACTCATTCTACAGATGGACTTTATATTACTCAAGCCAAGTATGCCTCTGAAATCTTGTCTCGAGCTAGACTCACTGATAGCAAGACTGTTGACGCTCCAATTGAGCTTAATGCACATCTGACTCCTTCAGAGGGGAAATTATTGTCTAATCCCTCTCTTTACAGACGCTTGGTTGGTAGCTTGGTTTATCTCACTGTCACTCGTCCAGACATTTCCTATACTGTTTACCAGGTGAGCCAGTATCTGTCTGCTCCACGATCGACTCACTATGTTGCTGTTCTGCACATTCTTCGATACCTAAAGGGCACTCTCTTCCATGATCTTTTCTACTCTGCTCAGTCTCCTCTTACTCTCTGTGCATTTTCTGATGCTGATTGGGCAGGAGACCCCACTGATCGCAGGTCCACCACTGGTTATTACTTTCTTCTTGGTTCTTCTCTGATTTCTTGGCGAAGCAAGAAACAAACTCATGTGGCCCGCTCCAGTACCGAAGCAGAATATCGTGCCCTTACTGATACCATATTTGAGCTCCTTTGGCTACGATGGCTTCCCAAAGACTTAGGTGTGTCTACATTCTCTGCTACTCCTCTTTATTGTACAACCACAATGCTATTCATATTGCTCATAATGATGTTTTCCATAAACGGACTAAGCACATCGAGATCGATTGTCATTTTATCCGTTTTCATCTTGTCCATGGTACTCTCAAGCTGATCTCAGTCTCCTCTAAAGATCAACTTGTAGATATCTTCACCAAGTCACATCCTAAGGGATGCTTTCGTATTTTGGTTGACAATCTTAAGTTGGTCTCACATCCACCTTGAGTTTGAGGGAGGCTGTTAACGTATATAGTGTTGTGGGTTTTAGGCTAAGTTAGGTTACTTGTATAGCACACATATTTACTTGTACTGCATACATATATCTCCTATATAAAGGCACTTATGTACATTTCCTATATAAAGGCACTTATGTACATTCTTTTATCAAGAAATACAATACTATTACATTCAGTATTTCTAACACTTTCTTCTTTTTTTTTTTTCTTTTTTTTTTTTTTTTAAATCGACACATAAATTCATTATAGATAGTGTTTTAGATTTAGAACCTTTCTTTACAACACATAGATCATAACAGCCAAACGATAGTGTGTCTATGTAAGCATCAGCCAAGGTAGCATTTATCATAACCAGACTTTATAAGCTCCATAAGACTAGAAGACTGCATAATTGCTATTAGAAAAAAAAACCATTGTGTGTGTGAGCGGGCTGTTGCTATAGCCTTATTTAAGTCACGTTTCTTTGGTGAACTTAGGATTGGCTCACGATTAGGAGTGTTGTTTGAGACAAAGAGAGTCAACTAGAGCCCAGGACAATTTGCTCAGAGGCCAAGAGAGGCAAATTGCTTGCTGCATATATGAGCAAGTCATCCTTAGCTCAAATTCACTCGCTATCTCTTCAATCTTCATGCATGGCGCTTATATAAGCAGCATTGACTATTTGATATTTGAATTATGCAATGCGGTTGAGGAATTTATTGGCAAACTTAAATAATTACCGAAAAGATTCTAGTCTTCCACTTAGACTTCTCAATCAAAATTTGATTGGTGGTTGTGAGAATAGAATCTCAAATTATAGTGCAATGTGATAGCATTCTTGGCACGCGAAATTTACGTAATTAAACGAGAATTTATTCTTAGAATTTTAATTATAAGAATCATGGTAAGGTTATTACCAACTTTAAGAATCTACAAGGACACTAAGATTGGTTTCCTATCCCAGTTCCGAGGCATTGTGAAGCCTTAAAAACTAGAATCTACTTTTCTTTTTCTTCTATTCTTTTTCTTCAATACATATTCTATGTCAAACAAAACAACTCATGCCACTAACCACTTCATCCAATCTCAAATGGAAATCCAGTAGCATCTCATACACGACGTAGATGAGGCATTTTATAATACCCCTCCTAGTATGTACCCGGAGAACAAGAGGATTTGCTAAATGAAATCCATGAGCGTTGACAATTTAAGTGATAAGGAATCACGACAAAGATATGTGCAACGAGATTTTTAAATATTTTCAAACAAGAAATTAAGAAGAGCCTTGTCGGAATAAATTACACTACTCCAGCGAGATTTCATAAGACGGGTCTAAACTAAACTTGTACACATGAATGAAACATATTCCTTCTCTATTTTCATCAAGGAGATATTAAGAAGTTACTGTTTCACACTATAACTGTACTTATGATATTTTATATTCAATTCAGAATGGACCGAAAGTTTAGAAATTGATTAATACTTTCCATACTCCAATTTATATATACTTTAATAATCAAACAAATATACACAAAATAATGACACTCTTAATATCATTATATCAGCTTAAACTACCTTATAGCACCATGCTCCAACTCAACAACCACCACAATATCAAACATCATGAATTTCACTATATAATTTTACAAATATTTAGGAATAGAGTACTTACTGTATATACTTAAACAGATTGCGCTAACCTTACCTTTTTGGGATTTATAGGAGAAGAAAGAGCATTCGGTCGCCAATGATGGTAACTTTTTTATATTGGGCGATGAAATTAGTGTTTAATAACCTATTGTTAATATTTTGCAATAAATATTTTCATCTCACCAGATCCCACTTTGTGCGACAAAATATTTCGTTGCCATAAACATCCAACCTAGAAATCTCTTTGGCTCTAGTTTTTAAAGAATTTTCGCCACAATTTATAATATCTTTATTGATGAAAACATGATTTCCTCGTCATTTATAAGTATTTTTTAATATTTGGTGATGAATTTTTTACCTCCTCATTGAATGTTGCTATTTGGCGGCCAAATTTATTTTCCTCACTAGATTTCATTACCATAGGCCAAGTTTGTTGTACTACATTTTATATTCTTGTATTGTAAACTTTCATTCTACTATAGTAAATTTTTCAAGTTGGTGCAGACCTTTCAAACCACTCATTCTCGTTTTTCTCGTTTAGATTTCCCATCATAATTATATCGTTTGTGTCAAATTTAGTTTCTGTTGCACGCACTTTCTTTTCTTTTCTTTTTTGATATGGTTGTGCCAACTATGAACTCAATTAGACCATTGCATAATTTGACTAATTGAATAAAATGAATTTGTTTCTAAATTTTTCCCAGCAGATACTTGGAGTGGAAAAAAACTCCTGCCCACTACCAACAGTATCAAATTTTCAGGTTCATGGGTGAGTTTCGGTAGCTAATGTTGAGATTTATGCCCTATAATCCATTTTGATGTTAAAAATTTCCTCTAAATCTAGTGCGCTTAAATTCATGAGCTTGGTACATACCTTAAGCCTCTTTAATTAATTTCTTTAGTTGCTAATCTCTACTATTCACATAAACTTTCCGCACAAAAGTTATATATGATACATTTATTTAATTAATAATTATTAGTAAATAAAAAGTCAAATAAGAGAATTAATAGAAAAAAAAAAAGGTACCAAATTTAATGATCAACCCTATTTTAATTAGCATTTGTTTGTTGGATTGTTTCATCCATAAAGATGGTATCTTCTAATTATTTTTGATAATTAGATAGTTATAATGAGGAACGGAGGATATGAATTTAGATAATTGGATGTCAGGGAATATCTCAAAAGATGCTAGTTGAGCTACGAGCTCGTGGTGACTTCTAATTACTTTAAACTAACATAGTTAACATTGTAGAATTCTAGAAGCTATAATCTAACAATAATGGAACTGAGATTGAATGTGTAAACAACAAACAGGATCAAGCAAGAACAGTAAGAACAATTATGAAAAAAAAAATCAAAAAAAGAGTTTGAAAGTGAAATCAAAGAAAGAGAATTATATCAAAACTGCATTTCTTGCTTGAATAATGAACACAACGAGCCCTCTAATCTCACTATTTACAGAATAAAATGTCTAGATTAAACTCTAACCACTTTTTGACGTAGAAAAAAATCTTCAAATTAATTTATGCAATTTGTTATATTTGTTAATTTTTGTTATTTTAGGTTTAGGATATTTATTTCCTTCTTTTTAGGTATTTTTAATGCTTTTTAGATCAAATTTGGTTCCGTTATGTTTGCTTTTTAAACTCTGTCAAGTTTTATGAAGCCCTTAAATAGGTCCCTAAGCCTATAAATGTTTTTTTGAACAATAATTCAACCAATAAAATTCAAAATTTTTGTCTCCTTATTTTCTAGTGGATTCCAGACTCCTTTCTCCTTGTGAATTCAAGGAACCCTTATGAGTAAACGTATTCTGCTTCTTAACGCTTCCACATCCCACTTTACTTTTTTTGCTTCTCCGCTAACAAACTTTTGGACTGTAACAAACTCTAAAACCAACAGCTCTTTGAAAATGACACCATTTGGTAGGTTTGCTTTGGCACTTAAACTAAACGTCACCATTTGGGCAAGAGAGCTAAAAACACACAGGTTTTTTAGTTGTAAATATAAGGGTAAGTTTGGCATCAACTTTTAGCTTTAACTTTTAACTTTTATGTATAGTTTTTTAAATCCTTATTTTTTCAAATTTTTTTTCAAGGTACAAGTATACTTTAGTACACTTTCAGTAAAAAAGATTTCAGCAAAAATTTAAATAAGTTGTTTTTAAACAAATCAATGGCAGCATTTTAGCTTCTTGTCTATGAATAGCTGAAACGCTGTTGAATATTTCTTCTATTTTAACAAACGTAATTTGTAACCATAAAAACCAAATTAGAACATATATACTAGAAAGTTGATTTATGAAAAACGTGGGATTTAAAAACTTACAAGAAAACCTCAAAGGAAATTTATACACTTATATAAATATAGACAGATTGGCTTCTTTAGTGGAAACACTAAAATCAATTTGGTTTCCTGTTTATCCTATATATGTCATCGACAAATCAAAAAAAACTTTTCCGACCCTTTTCCTTCAAAAATATCTTTTGTGTTATATTTTTATTTGACAAACATTAAATTGAAAAATCTACAATTAAATATGTAAAGGAACTCTTGGGAACTTAATTAATACAAGGGAAAGTTTATTGGCTTAAAAACCTGTTGTTGGATAAAATTGCATTTGTTTCTAATTGTTTCTGCGTATAATTTATATTTAAAATAAAAATTCGTTTGTAATTAAGCCTGTTATTCTTATTATGTAATTTTCGTTGGTTTTATCTCTTTTTTTTTTTTTTTTTTCCTTAATTGACACACTAATTTCATTATAGATAGTGTTTTAGAACCTTTCTTTGCAACACATTGATCATAACAGCCAAACGATAGTGTGTCTATGTAAGCATTAGCCAAGGTATAGAATTTATCATAACCAGACTTTATAAGCTCCATAAGACTAGAAGACTCTGCATAATCGCTATTAGAATAACAACCACTGTGTGTGTGTGTTTGAGCGCGCTGTTCTATGGTGTACTTAGGATTGGCACACGATTGGGAGCGTTGCTTGAGACAAAGAGAGTGAAGTAGAGACAAGGACAACTTACTCGTAAGCCAAGAGAAGGCAAATTGCCTGCTGCATATATGAGTAAGTCATCCTTGGCTCAAATTCACTCTCTGTCTCTTTAATCATCATGCATGGCGCTTAGATAAGCAGCATTGACTATTTGACATTTGCATTATGCAATGCGGTTGAGGTTTTTATAGGAAAACTCATAATTTCAGAAAGCTTCAAGCCTTCCACATAGACTTCTCATTCAAAATTTTGATTGGTGGTTGTGAGAATAGAATCTCAAATTATATTACAACGTGATTGCATTCTTGGCATGCCAAATTTACTTTAATTAATGGGAATTTATTCTTAGCATTTTAATTGTGAACATCATGATATGGTTATGACTCAACCTCAAGAATCTACAAGGACACCAACGTTGGTTTCCTGTCCTAGTTCTAAGGCATTGTAAAGTCTTAAAAAGTAGAATCTCCTTTTCTTTTTCGTCTATTCTCCCCCATTAAATGCAAGGCTCGTGTCAATGGATGGGATATTGTTACTAGGATTGCTTAGGGCTGGCAGACCTCAAGGTTACATCAACTTGCCATTTGACTTTGTTAGGGTCAATTCATTTAGAGTGTCGGCAAACCGGTATCCAAAACTTTATTTGTGTAATTGAAATGTAAATTTTAGTGTCTAAATGTGTGTATTGAAAATCTACATTGAGAACGCAAAAATCAGCTCAAGATCAAGTCAAGAAGTCAAGTTAACTCGACCGCTGCCTCAATATTAGCTCGATCTGCCTGGTTTATTGAAACCTCAACTTTAGGGTCAAGATTCACTTGTGTTACCTAATTCACTTAGGGATCCATGCACTAGGGTTCCAGTACGTATTTAAAGCCTCATAAAGTCATCAAAGAAATAGAGAGAACGCTGTCAAGTTATAGAAGCTACTATGACGTCTTTGCTTAGTGGCAGTTCTAGGAATTATTTCTAGGGTGGTCATTATGAAACTTAAATTATACACACAAATATATAAAGTCTTACAATTTACTTCTACAAATTTTCTTATTTTGAAACCATTGTATGATAGTCTTGTAATGACCTAATATATTATTGAGGGGGCCAAAGTTTAAGGACAAAGTTTGCGTAAAAACTTTTTTTTTTTTTTTTTAAGAATACTAAGTATTTTTAACAAACACACACACGGAGAGAGGGAAAAAGTCTTAAAAAAACTGACAAACAGTGTATATCCAAAAGGGCCAACTCTTGGATACTCAGGATAAACTTTAAATCTCTTTAACTCATACTCATTTTTCAATGTGAGATAAACCTACTATTTTTTCTTTTAAGAATATTAAGTATTTTTAACACACACAAACACGGGGAGAGGGGAAAGGTCTTAATTGTAGCCTAGGACTATATATTTTCAAATTCTAACTATTAAATCGCATGTTCACTATGTTCTTCAAACACATATCAAATTTCATATTAATCGGATGTTATTTACTATTTGATTCATAAACTTATTTTTTATATATAATTTTAGACTACAAAAATTCAAATTTTAAACATTAGTTATTGATGTTTGATCTTTCTGAAATTTTGCAAGTATTGAATATATAATTTTTTTTTTTTTTTTATAAATGTAATCTATTAGTGGATTTTATCAAAATTCACATCTAATAAAAAAATATTGAGTAAAGTTGTAACCTTAGTCTACAAGACTCACAATTAACTTTGTTGTCAAATTTTGTCCAGAGTTCAATTATGTTTGGCCTAAAAAACTTTAGGGTGATCACAAATTTTTCTTAAGGATAAAAAAAATAATACAAATTTTGAAATTTATATGTAGTAATTATTATTTTTCCAAGTCAAGGTGATCCTATGACCACCCTAGAAAAAATGTGGAACAGCCTCTATCTGTGCTCCAAGAGTTTTGTACCAAGCTACATCTCCGATCTCTATTTAATATCCAAGGTGTTGTAGTGAAGATTATGTGATCCACTTTATATTCTCGTATAGTAAAATTCCATTATATTATAGTGAATTCTTCAAGTTGGTGGTGACCTTCAAATCCACTAATTCTTCTTCTTCTTCTTCTTCTTCTTTTTTTTTTTTTTTTTTTTTTTTTTTTTTTTTTTTTTTTTTTTTGTTTGTGGTTGTGCGAACTATAAACTCAATTAGACCATTGCATAATTTGACCAATTAATCAATTTATAATTGATTAAAATTAATTTGTGTCTAAATTTTTCCAACAAACTTGGACTGGAGAAAATTCCTACCACCCACTGTTGATGGTATCAAATTTTTAGGATAATTAGTGGTTGAGTTTTGATAGCTAATGTTTAGATTTGTGCCTTGGAATCCATTTTTAGGACATTATTTAATTTATAAAATAGTTTATTTTTATATGAACATTGGACATTAATTATATATATATATATGGAAAATTATTGTGTACTCCCGGAGTACCATAAATGCGTACTCATTTCTTTCACATAAATGGTGGGTCCCACTAATTAAATTCATGATGGGACCCACCATTTATGTGAGAGGGAAGAGTACGCATTTATGGTACTCCAGGAGTACCTAATAATTTTCCTATAAATATATATATATATATATATATATAGAGAGAGAGAGAGAGAGAGAGAGAGAGAGAGAGATCCCTTAAACTCATTAGTTAGTTGTTTCTAAATCTTAATTCAAATAAATAAAACTGCGGAATTACTTTCAGGAATTAGGGCTTGGAGATTCTTGAGGTAAGCACTTTAGAATTCCCATTTTACTTTTGATCTAATTGTTTAAAATAATCAGACATGTGCACTTATTTTGTTTTAATGGAAAATGTATGTATGTATGTATATGTACCCAATATTGGATTGACAACATTTTTAGTATCCTTAAGTAATAAATGTTTATATATATATATATATAGTAAATTTAAGGAATAAACGTTGATAAGGATTTCGGTATGTATTTGTAAATTTATTTGCTGTGCCCAAAAGCTTCCATATCAAGATTTTTTCTTTCATCTATTTATATATGCTTCCGATAAATGTCTTTGCAAGTACCGTGTAAGCTTAGCTTAAGGCCAATTGCATGTTTCTTTAACAAAAGTTCTTCAAATGCTAGTTGAGAAAGTTAAAGACTATGTGTAAATGATAGACTCAAAGCAATTTGTGGCAAAGTTTCTTATGATCGTAATTATGGCATTAGTAGCTTTCACAGTGGTCCTCTCCACGACATAAATAAATCTCATAAACATATAAAATGAAGAAGAAAAAAAAGTATTTTAATGTATTGATAATAAGTTGAGTTCTCTCTCTCTCTCTCTCACTCTCAACTAGAATCAAGCTTGCACCGACTCTTTCCATGTGATGAACTAGGTTTGAATCCTCTCTCTGTGTTTTTTCTTTTTTTGCTAAAATGCAAATTGCACCTTTTAAGTTTGAAATGAATTTATTTCAATTCTCTAACTTTATTTTCATTCAATTAATCTTCAAAATTTCAAATTTATTCAATTTAGACATGTTGTCCAATTCCGTTAAAAAAATTTCCGTTAAGTGCACCATTAAGCAATGAAAAATGATTTTTTTTAATAAAAACTTTCGCATATATAAAAAATCTATAATATATTTTTACTAATTCTATGGATTTCTTTAATGTGAAAATAATTTTTTTTTAATAGCAATTTTTTAACAAAATTGGATAAAATTCCTAAATTGAATAAATTTCAAATTTAGAAAACACAATTGAATGAAAGTAAAATTAGATAACTAAAATGAATTTCAACAAAACTTAAGGGGTACAATTTGCATTTTAGCCTTGTTTTTTTTTTTTTTTTTTTTTTTTTGGACATATTGTTGATATCAAATTCCTCAATGAGAAGAAAACTCAAGAATCAAATGTGTTGAAGCGAACTCATTGCTTAGTTTTACATTTAGATTGGGTGAATTACTTCATCAATTTCACATTATCCAAATTCTTGATATCGAACAGACTCTCCTATCCCAATTTTTGCGTGGTCCATTCCCAAATGTTTCATATGTGGATTTGTAATACTCGGATGAAAGAAAAAAGGAAAGCAATGGGGCTTTTAAGTGGCTGTCAATACTTACTGTAGATCCCTAAAACTCTATAGTTGCTTCTAAGTTCATGAGGTAAGCACATTAGGAATCCCATTTTACGAGTGATCTAATGGTTTAAAATATTAGACCCTAGGATTGAATTGATTTTTGTTGATGTTTTGGAATTTGTACTTGGTAGATGACCGTTTCAAAGGAATTTTATTGAATGCATTAGCCAAGTTAGATCCTATCAAAACCAGACTTTATAAGCTCCATAAGAGCAGAAGACGCTACAAAATGGTTACTAGAATAAAAACCACCATGTGTGTGCTTAGGATTGGCTAACAATCGAGACTGTCGCTTGAGACAAACGAGAGTGAAGTAGAGCCCAGGAGAACTTGCTCGTAAGCCAATAGAAAGCAAATTGCTTGCTGCATATATGAGCAAGTCATCCTTGGCTCAAATTCACTCGCTGTCTCTTCATGCATGATGCTTAAATAAGCAGCACTGACTATTTGTTATTTGAATTATACAATGCGGTTGAGGTATTTATAG
>NW_027069470.1:1338617-1359244 GCF_002906115.3 Quercus suber | reverse complement strand
AAGTACAACACTCTTGTGCCCTTGTAGGATTGTTCTTAGATGCATATATGTATGTATGCATTGGTTGAGTGTTGGACTTGCAAATGATTCTCTTCAATTGAGTTTATCATTTTTGCATGTCCGGATGTTCATTCCTTGTGTGGATGAACATAGTAATCACTTTTGCTTAAGTGACTACTGGTGTTGATCTTGCCATGAATTATTGTTTTTATGCCTATGTTCATTTTTGCTTGATCATGCTTACTTTGCTCCATATGCATATTAAGTTTTCTGCGTACAATGATATTGCTATGTTATTGTGTTTCAGGAGTTACTTATTCATATGTTCAAGAGCTTTTCAGAATCTAGAGTTAGGTGTGAGTGAGTTTTCCAACTGTTCCCAAACTCACGTTTAAGTCTAGAGTCTGTTGTAGGGTTTTGTCACGGAATAGCCAAAGGGGGAGATTGTAAGGTTGAATTTAATCAACCATCTAATTGGCTTTATTCAGTGATCAATTTGCTTGTAATTTAGCATTTAGTAACCCTGTATTTAGGTGGGAAAATTGTAAGGGTAGTGTGTGAGAAGATGTGAAAAAAAGCTCAAGAGTGTGCAAGAAAAACAGAGTCTCGCGACTAGGACTCGCGGGTGGTTCGCGACTGGCAAGCCGCAAAATGCAGTCACGTGAGAGGCACACTGGGAAGCTGAAGGGTCGCGCCGGCTGTCACGCTACAGGACAAAAGTTCCAGTCTGGCCAGGCCGTTACGTCGCGACTTGATTTCGCGACTTGGCCAAGCCGCAAGTTCAAGTCGCCAACTTGCCCTGTTTGGCAAAAACTGACGTTTTGCATTCCCTTCTCACCCTACTATATATACAACCTTATACCCATCATTTTGAGAGAACTTCCAGAGAGAATTTTGTGAGAGAAAACCCTAGAGAAATACAAGATTGATTCATCCCCAATCTTCATCTAAAGAGACTCTACAAATTCCTCTACTCTCTTCCTCTCCATTGTCATACTCTTGAGAGGCCATTTACCAAAACCCTTGTCTCACCACACCCACGTCTGTGAGAAGGTCCATTTGGTACTTTGGGAAGCAGTTTGGAAAGGAACCAATATACATTGGTTGATGCTATGGTCAAGTAGCGGAATCCGGGAAGTTAGAGAAGAAATAGGTTCGGCGTAACCTCGTTGGAGCAAGAAGCTTGGAGGGCTTAGGTACTTGGGTAGATTAGGCTTGGAGAGTCTTCTACTGTTCATATATCCCAACTACATTCTTTAGTGGATTATTTGACCGCTTGGAGGGCGGCGGAGAGGTTTTACGCCGAGTACTTCGGTTTCCTCTTCGATAACACATCGTGTGTTGTCCGTGTGTTTGCATCTTCTTTCCCTTTACATTTGCCTCATATTTACTGCTGTGGATGTGTTTATATTTGGCTTAGATTGTTCTATCAATTCTGTTATAAGCTTGTTATCATATTTCGCACATAAATTGTTTGATATAAAGCTTGAATTGGTATTTGTGTTATTTGGGGTCTAAACGTTCAAAGGTGTTGTATACCCTTATTGAACTTTCAATTGCCTTCTAACAGAAGTGCATGAGTGCTATAAGAAGGGGTTGATTGAGCTTGGCAAAACGTTTGAATAGCAGTTTGGCCTTCTTTTGTTATGATCTTTTGTCCATCATTGACCCTCGCCAAGTTTTTGAATTGGTATGCTTTCTGCTGTATTTTAATGTTGCACATATGTATTTGTAAGAATTTTTGATTGGTCCTTGTGAATCTACCATAGACCAAGAATGTTGAACGTGCCCTGCTATATTTTGAGAACCCTTTTTGATGATAAACATGGTGACTTATAAAAAAAAATACTCAGTAGTTTTGTTCATCATTTAGAAAATTAGAATTAGATAAAAGAGTAACTTCGGGAGAATTTAAGCATGGCCAACTTATCATCCACTTTTCGGTAATAAATGGGAGAGAGGGAGAGGGAGAGAGTCACAAACTTCTCATAAAATGGATTACCATGCTAAAGGAATGCACCAGCAGTCTTGTTCTAAAAGTTGATGCAATACAGACATTGTAGCTTGGGTCAAATGACACCACTGGATATGTTCCTTGTATTACTGATTGTTACAATTCAGTGTGAATTGCACTGCAATACTTTGTTTTGCTGGTGCTGGCATTATTTCACCTCCATATTTTACTTGGTGGTTTTGGTTGCTGTATTTAAATTGTGGCTGAATTCCAAATTGCAACTGTATAAGACATTGTTTTAATAGGGGCAACTGGAATGTATTTATGAGTGTGCTTTTGGGATGTTTAATTGAATGTTACCCATGAAAAAAAAACCGAAAAACCCTCTTCAAAAAAAAAAAAAAAAACCCAGACACCCATGAAAAAAAAACGAGACACCTAGTAGTAAACATAAAGAAGACGATAGAGACAAAGGAAGAGAAAACAAAAAACGAACCTTCAGTGAATACACAAGTCTATTGCCAACACAGTTGATGAGTAAGCCAACTAATGATTGTTTTTTTTAGAATCAAGATAGTCAGATAGAGAGAGCCAGAGAATGAGTTTTTTTTTTTCTTCTTTCATTTTTCTTTCTTTTCTTATTTGCCTCTTCTTTCTGCGTTTGTAATATTTTCTTCTGCAAGCTAATAATTTTTGCCATTTCAGTTTGTAATCTTTTTTTATGCAAGCTAAAGATTTGGTGATGGTCTGATCTGATGGGATTAGTCACATTGTCAGTTTGTCACTTCAGCTTTTTTTTATGTGATAAACGGGCCTCTGTGAGATTTGGTGATGGCCGTTTGAAATTAATAAATTTTTTTTTTTGGGTGAGAAACAGGCCTTCATGATGATGACCGTTTGTAAAAATTTCTTTTTCTCAAATGGAAAAATAATATTATATACTATATTATTACTAATTGAGGCCCTCTAATAAGTGGGGGCCTTAGGCGGTGGCCTAGCTCGCCTATAGCTTCAGCTGGCCCTGTATAGAAGTGATCCTTTCCTGCAAAAAAAAAATCCTATCACACCCCTAAAAAATATATAGGAACGAACACAAATCAATAAGTTAAAAGAAGAAATCTAGTTCACGCAACCAGACAAATAAAAAAAAAGTTGAATAAACTGCATTAAAAAAAAAAAAAAACCACAAACCTAAGGCTATAAAATGAATCTAGAACGGTGAATAGTTTAAGGGGTGCAGAGAAGCAATTGCGCGGTGCAATTGCTTCTCTGCTCAGTCATGCATGCACGCTACACTGACAAAACTTAATGCCCATATACGAAGCTTTCGCAACCGCAACACGCTTCTTCTTGCATCGGCCATGACTTTCTTCCCAGACGTTCACGTGGAAGCTGGTGTTTTCAGTTTTTAAAAACTGAGTTGGATGGCATTTTCGTTATTAGTTTCAACTATGTGGGACCTGGTGCAGTGGGTAGTCACATCACCTTCAGACCGTTGGAACTCTCTCTCTTTTTTTTTTGGCTTCTCCTTGGCTTTAGCAATTTCACTCCCTTTTCCCTCATTTTTTGCTCTCTTTCTTCAGTTGACATTAATCATAACCCAACTTCCCCGTTCACTCATCTCACCCACCTCTCTGAACCAACATAAAATCACTTCCTTGACTTTTTTTGAAACCCAGCCTTTGTGGCCGTTTGGGTTCGGCGTTTAGCGTCTGCGTTTTGATGAAAACGCGTTTTTGCTATTTTCTTTTTCTTTCAGTCTCAAAGGCTGACTTTTCCACTGTGAACAGTGCATTCGTGCACTGTTCACGGACCCACAAATATCATTTTTTAACAACTTTTTCATTAAAAATGGGTCCCACGATATTATTTACACATTTAAAAATTATTTTGCTACAGTGTTTTCAGTTTTTAGTTTTCAGTTTTCAGTTTCAGCAACAATAAGCTCAATCCAAACGGACCCTTTATATCAAACTCCAGTGGTTCAGTTCATCTCATAATCTCACGCGTGACTGACAACATTTATTGAGAGAAGAACCCATCCTAGCGAAGATCCAACACCACCGACAAGCTCATCTCTCACCGGCGCCGACATCAGTTAGTTCATCAGCTCCGAACTCTGCCCAGGTGACCACGTTTTCTCTCTCTCCCTCCGTAAACCCACCTTGCTCTGTTTTGTATTCCTCTAAATCTCAATGTTTGTATTTCAAAGTTTTTGTTCAGGTGCTCTGTTTTGCTTTTGTTTGTGTTTCAATGTTTTATTTCAATTTCTCTAAACATTAATGGGTTTTGTAAAATAATGAAATTTGTGTTTGATGGGTTTTGTAAAAGAATGAAATTTGTGTTTCAACCAACGGAGAAAGGGATTTGATGGAGATGGGTTTCAACCAAAATTTGAGGATTTAGGGTTCTTCGTGCGATAGAGTTTTGAATATGAGTGATGATTTGATTATGATTTTTGAGTTTTGAGATACTCCCAATCCAACACCCTCTAACTTTACTTTNGTGTTGTATGAGAAAGCCTCCGGCCAAAAGCTAAATAGAGAAAAAACCACTATGTTCTTTAGCAAGGCTACTTCGAAGGAGAGGAAGCTTGAGATAATAGAAGCATTGGGGGTAAGTGAAGTGAAGGAATATGAGAAGTATCTTGGTCTTCCGACGGTAGTTGGGAGAAATAAAAAGGCGAGCCTCAATTTCATCAAAAAGAGAGTTTGGAATAAGCTTCAAGGTTGGAAGGAAAAGCTCATTTCACAAGCGGGTAAGGAGGTGCTCCTAAAAGCAGTAGTTCAAGCTATACCCATCTTTGCGATGGGTTGCTTCAAACTCCCATCCGGGCTACTAAACGATATTGAGATGATGATTAGGAAATTTTGGTGGAGTCAACAGGGAAACCAACGCAAGATTCATTGGAAGAATTGGGAAACTTTGTGCAAACTAAATGCATTAGGAGGTATGAGCTTCAAGGATTTGGAAAATTTTAATGAGGCTATGCTCGCAAAGCAAATGTGGAGACTATTAGTAGACCATTCTTCCCTCTTTTACCGGGTCTTTAGTGCCAAGTACTTCCCAAGTGGGTCAATTTTCGATGCAAAGGTAGCTTTGGGGTCGTATGCAAGGCAAAGCATTGTAAAGGCTAGTAAGCTTGTCCAATCGGGCTTGCTATGGCAAGTTGGGAATGGCATAAAGATTAATATCTACAATGATAGGTGGCTGCCTGGGGAGGCTTCGGATTGTGTTGTTTCACCAAAAATTGAGGAGGCGACAAATTGGGTAGTTGCAAATCTACTAGAGCTAGAGGGAGGAGGTTGGAATGAGCAGCTTGTGGATGACCTCTTCCTGCCTTTTGAAGCCCAAAGAATTAAGAGCATCCCTTTGTGTGTTACGGACCAAGATGACTGCTTATCATGGCCAAGGTGCAAATCGGGTTCATACTCAGTCAAAACGGGATACCAGCTGCTGTGTGAAAATGAATTGAGCTCATTGCCTTCTAGTTTCGACTCTAATAGGGTAAAAAGCTTCTGGAAGTTCATTTGGCACTTGAAGATTCCTAACAAGGTGAAGGTGTTCACTTGGTAGGCTTGCTCAAGAGCCCTTCCAACAAAGGTTAATCTGGAAAAAAAAAAAAAAAAGGTCCATGAGGTGTAGGAGCAATCTTGTGTAGGAGCAATCCTGTGTTTGTGATGACGGCGTGGCTTATCTGGCTGCGGAGAAACAAGTTGGGCACAAATAGAGCTACTCAGCCATGTTCGAAGATCGCTCAGTCAGCCTCATACCTACTGGCCGAGTTTCAGCAAGGAAAATAGGGGTGGGTTATAGAGAAACGAGTTGGCCTAGTGCGATGGCAACCTCTGACGGAGAATTCCATTAAAGCTAATTTTGACGGGGCGGTATTCGGGGAGGAGCAGGAAGCTGGAATCGATGTGGTGATCCGCAACAATGAAGGGCAGGTTCTGGCGGCTTTGTCAAAAAAGGTTAGGCTGCCAGCAACAATGGAGGTCCTTGAGATGTTGGCGGCACTAAGAGCAGCTACGTTTGCAAGGGAACTTGGTTTTAGCCGTGTCTATTTTGAAGGGATGTGGAGTTAGTGATGAAATGCTTGCAATCGGGGTCAGTATCAAATGCGTTGATAGGTCGCTTAGTAAAAGACTTTATGTCTATAAAGGGGTACTTTTAGTCCTCCTCTATCATCCATGTAAGGCAGCAGAGTAATAATGTAGCCCAAGCTCTAGCTAGGGATGCTAGGTTTTCATTTCCTTTAAGAGTTTGGATGGAGGAAGTGCCTCCAAATATTTTCAGCTTTGTTGTAAAAGATATGCAGTAGTATTGATTTTCCCTTCCTGAGTAGGGAGGTTTCTCAAAAAAAAAAAAAAAAAAAAAAAGTCATAAGGAAGTTAAGAACCCTATGGAGCTGAACTATACACCTTAAATGCGCATTTCATTTCAAAAAGAAAGAAATGCACAAAAGTTATAGAAGTGCATGTGTTTTGGACATTTAGCTGTGGAACTGTACACATTTTTAATCCGTTCATTTGAAACCCATCTTTTTAGCTAATGACATCAAAAACTTGTTTACATGAACAAAAATTTAGGGATGAAAAAAAAAAAAAAAAAAAAACCAGCTTAGGCGAGGAGGTGGCAGTTCAAGAGTGAGTAAATATTTTGAGGGTTTGGCCAGATGGCATTGCACCTCTGCCATAGTTTCTTTGCACTAAATTAATTTGCATTTTACGTTTGCATTATTGGTAGAATCAAGAAAGCATTATTAGCTAAGAGATTTGTGGCTCAACCGATACTTTTTGGTATTGTCGATGGAGACATTAAAGGTTTAAATCTCCCTTTACCAATTATTAAATTATCAACAAAAAAAAAAAAAAAAAGTTTCAAATCTTTCATTTTAAAAATATTTATTATATCTCCCATGAATAGTCATTGGAAATTTAATCTTTGTAATTCATGCCAAAGCAATCAGTGAATAAAAATTGGATGACTCTGCAAAAATAGTATGAAAGCCATTTTCTTCCTGTGCTATTATTATTTTCTTCTGGTTGAATTTATTTAAGTGGATTTTTTTTTTTTTTTTTTTACCAAAACTGAATGCAATTCAGTTAAAAATGTCACCACAAAAAGGCCTTATGTTGGGTTAAGATAGCTTGACCTTGATTAATTAATTAATTCAATTAGCTAAATTAATTAATTACGTTCAATTGCATGCGAATTGTGGAGGCACCAACAAATCACCAAAAATACTAAATACAGTGGAAAATGAATTTGACATGGTGATTTGTTGACAAATAGGGAAAACCTCACAAGGCGAAAACCCCACCGGATGATTTTAAGGTCACCACTTCCAAGAATCCACTAATCAACAATTAAGTGGTTACAAGTATAAGAAATCTTACCAACTACCCTAACCTATCCTGAAATATCAACCTACAGTTGAATCTTCACTCCAATACCCAATTGGAGTTGACCTTGTAATGGCCCTTTTTCCCTTGATGCACAAATCTTCAATCTGTGACTAACCCTTTGCACGGATCCTTGTACGTGACTAACTCTAGCAACTTGAATAGTTGTTGTTAGCTGCAAAGTTCTTTACTTCATCAATAATGAAGATCAGGAAGCACTTGGTTACAAAACCCTATGGCATACAAACATTGTAGTTTCTCACAGAGAAAATAAGTCTATTGGTCTCTATATCCGTATATGAAGACTTTTAAAATAAGCCTTATATATGTCTAGGGTTGTGAGAAAAAAAAAAAAAAAAACACACACACACACACACACATAAGCTTAGGCCGAATTTTAGATCTGGAAAACTGAAAATCATAAGTCTCGATTGATCGAGCTGCTGTCGAGCTATCTATCGAGCCTCACATTAAGTCTCAATAGCAAGCATTTGTCGAGCTATCGGTCAAGATTTAATGAATAGCTTTTCTTCACTCATTTCTTGGATTAATCTTCATGTCTTTTATACTTAACTCGAACAACATATTTCTTGAAGTACTAAACTTATCTTAGATCTACCCAATTACAAGTAAGTGCATTTTGTCAAAAGATTAGCAAATTACAAAAAATATGACCCTAACACCTTATAGCTAGGACGATAAGTAAATGTTACCTTTATAGCAAAAAAAAAAAAAAAGAACCTTTATAGTAAAATTATTTATTTTAAGAATATGATAGAATTTGAATATATGATATGCACTTCATGATTATTAATCTTTACTATTAGGTTCAGGAATCAATTAATAGTGTTTTTTTTTTTTTGGGTAGGTAGGTTGGATTTGGTCTCAAGCCCTTATTCAATGACAAAAAAAAAATAACAATTGAGGTAATTTGAGTAAAATTATTTATTTATTTTTGTATAGATATAATTGAATTTGAGATTCATGTAATAGTCAAAATATAATAACCATAGTTTTAAAAACCGGACCGGACCGGCCAGTTCGACCTGTTCAACCGAGAACCGGCCTTCAATCCGGTCTGATTATGGTATAAAACCGAAAATGACTTAAAAACCGGTAAATAGTAAAAACCGGCCGGTTCAACTTGAAAACCGAAAACCGGCGCAGTCAAACCAATTTTGCTCCTCAAACTAAACTACGTCATTTTTAAGTTTTTTCCTCCTCAAAACTACGTCGTTTTTCCTGCTCCTCAAAACTAACCTAAAGTCCTCACTGACTCACTCTTCTCATCAGCCATCTCACTCTCACCTCACGATTCACGCCTCCTCTTCTCATTTGCCTCACTCTCTCACTCACCTGACCTTAAGCTCTCAAGGCCGCTCAACTCAACTCAAGCTCTCTCTACTCTCTACTCTCTACCTCACTCTGTTCTCTCTGCCTCATGCACAGCGACACGCCCTCACCCTTTGAGCTCACTCCTAGTCTACTCTACCCGCAAACCATTTCAACTACCCACCCAAAACCCACAACTCAGCCACCACCAAAACCCACAAAACAACCCAACCATCCACCACAACCCACAAACCCAGCCACCCATGACCCATAAACCATCCAAAAACCCAAATCGATAAAGCCACACAGCAATAAAGGGAAAAAAAATCCAAAATTGAGATTAAAAGAATGAATCAACGACGGTGGAGGTGGCCAAGAAACAGTGGGGCCAACAATGGAGGATAACGGAAAGAAAAAAGAAAAAAAAAACTCAAGGAGGTGAATCAGTGGGTGGTGCTGATGGCGGTGGAGATGCAATCGGTGATGAGTTGCGTCGATGAGTGGATCGGTGGCCGGTGATGAGTGGTATCTAGGAGTGGATCGGAGGCTGGAGGTTTGGTTTGTGGAAGGGAAACTTTGATATTGAGAAAGCACAGTGTTAAGAGAGTAGGGAGGGATGATTGAGTGAATTTTGTAAAATATTTTACACTTGTTTTACTTTTACACACACACTTGTTAATATATATATTTTTATATATAATTAAAAAATTATTAATTATTTATATAATTTAAATAAATAATTATTAAATTATTAATGACGTCACCGGTTCGACCATCGATCAAACCTCGGTCTGACCAGAAAACCAGTAATTAGCTCCTCGACCGGTTCTTTCACCGTACCAGTTTTTAAAACCATGATAATAACATCCTTTGTGATGTCCCATGTTTAACCAAATCCCATGCCTGCCCCACCATCTATATATCTCCAAAAAATTAAATGTTGATAAAAAATGTTTTAGGCTAAAATGGGGGGACAAACACCCCTAAAGTTTGGGGTTTTTGAATCTTACACCATGAAATAATATTGTAAGGACTCAATTTGAATTGAATGTTAGGTTTTCAGCCCAACAAGCCCAAACAATACATTTATAGAGAGTGGGCTGAAAGGCTTAGGTGCTGGCCGTTGATCACCATGCCCAAACCTTTCTCAAAAAATGGCTAAGTGTTTTCTTACAAATGGGGGAATGCTCCTCGGACTGTGGCCGAGAAGGCCTCCCTCCTCCTCCTCCTTTTTTGGCTTTACAACTCTTCTTTTATAGTTTTCATCTTCCTATCTCTTGCTTCCATCTGTTGATTGTCTATTCGCCTTTCTTCTGGTCGTCCATCCCATCAGAGGCCTTATCGGTACTCAAGTGGCTCACTCTGACCAACGTTATCCTGCCAAGGGGTTACCTCCCCATTAATGTGGCCAGGAGGGTTAGTTGAGTGCATTAAATGCGAGAGTGACAGCTTACTTTGGGGTTAGCCACTCCCTGAAATCATTTTTGTCAGGCCGAGGACAAGGTATCCTCGGCGTGGATCCAGGAGAATAGGCTTCCCCCCTTCTCCTCAGAAATAGCTTGCGCTCCTCGGCATGGGCCTTGGGCCTGCTATATGATGGGCCGAGGCTATCAGGCCCACGGACCCCACAAATATAATTTGGGCTTTGTCCAAAAATAAAAATTGAGATAATTCGAGTAAAATTATTTATTTGTTTTTGTATAGATATAATTGAATTTCATATTCAAGTAATAGTCAAATTATAATGACATCCTTTGTGATGTCCCATGTTTGAGGTTCAAATCCAATGCCTCCCCCACCATCTATATAAGTGTTTTCTTACAAATGGGGGAATGCTCCTCGGACTGTGGCCGAGAAGGCCTCCCTCCTCCTCCTCCTTTTTTGGCTTTACAACTCTTCTTTTATAGTTTTCATCTTCCTATCTCTTGCTTCCATCTGTTGATTGTCTATTCGCCTTTCTTCTGGTCGTCCATCCCATCAGAGGCCTTATCGGTACTCAAGTGGCTCACTCTGACCAACGTTATCCTGCCAAGGGGTTACCTCCCCATTAATGTGGCCAGGAGGGTTAGTTGAGTGCATTAAATGCGAGAGTGACAGCTTACTTTGGGGTTAGCCACTCCCTGAAATCATTTTTGTCAGGCCGAGGACAAGGTATCCTCGGCGTGGATCCAGGAGAATAGGCTTCCCCCCTTCTCCTCAGAAATAGCTTGCGCTCCTCGGCATGGGCCTTGGGCCTGCTATATGATGGGCCGAGGCTATCAGGCCCACGGACCCCACAAATATAATTTGGGCTTTGTCCAAAAATAAAAATTGAGATAATTCGAGTAAAATTATTTATTTGTTTTTGTATAGATATAATTGAATTTCATATTCAAGTAATAGTCAAATTATAATGACATCCTTTGTGATGTCCCATGTTTGAGGTTCAAATCCAATGCCTCCCCCACCATCTATATAAAAATAAAATAAATAAATAAAAATAAATAAATAAAAATTGATTTGAATTTTACACCTTGAAATATTATAATTTGGATTTTGTTCCTTAATGTTATATGCCATTTGGATCAACATCCCCTCCGTCAATTTCTTGTGTTGATGTGTTTGTTAAGTGACACATCAACTTGTCATGTATATTAATGAAACCAATTAAACTTGACACATCTTTAACTAATCCATGTAATTAACTAAACTTAAAAACCTTTAAAAGAATTAAAATGTCTTTAAAATCTATTAAACTAATTAAATTATGTTTTTTACATTTTAACACTTTATCACATGAACAAATTAAAAGGATATAATACATACATGACGTGATGAGCAAATTGAAAGGATATTACTTATGATTAATAAAATTTAAGGATGTTATCCATTATTTTTTTTTAATTATATAAAATTTTCTTTTATACAAGAAAATCATATATATATACACACACACCGAGAACAGCTTAGTAGTGATTTTAATCCAAGTAAACTTCACCAAGTGGTTGATTAATTCAATTAAAATTGCAATCACAATGAATAAAACAGTAAATTACAATGCACACACACAAAGACAAGATGTGATTACGAAGAGAAACTCGCAAGAGACAAAAACTCACTGGGCTTAGCTAGTAAATAGGATCTACTTTGAAGATAGTTTCAATACATAGTGATTCCTGATCGATACAATGACATAGAGTGGTACAAAAAAAATTTCATTCCCCTAACCACTCTGAAACGATCTTTGGTACAGTATTAACTCTATGCTTTATCCCAAAAACATGAGATAATGGATAAATTTGAAAATTGAGTTATGTTAGAGATACTACAAATTTTATTATAAATATTTTATAAACTAGTGTGTCACCAATTACCGAAAAACAATTCAAACCTTTTATATATATATATATATATAATTATGCCAAAACAATCTCCAGTTCGGTATTGACTCATGCGCTTTATTCCAAATATGAGATATTGAAATAATGAATATAATAGAAAATTGAGTTATGTTGGAAATATTAAAAAATTTATTACAACAATTTTAAAAATTAATATGTCACCAATGATAATTAAGGGAGGAAGAATTTGAACCATGAATATCTTCGCTGGAAACACCAAATTTTCCAACTAATTAAGTTACAAGACTCTTCGCCAAAGATTTATTTATTAAGTAGTTGAAGTTCTTCAATTACATTTATCGCTATCAATTTGTAAGGTATATGTAATAAAATTTATAATAATATTAGCATTTTTCTTCATTACACACTCAAAGAGTCAAAATGTTTGGATATAGGTGACAATATCCTATGCATTTTTCTTCTCCCATCATGTGTAAATCTTTGCTTCTTTGGGGACTTCAAGTGGGTCATGAATAAGTCATACTCGCTATCCCTATCCTTATGAGCTTTTTGCTTCACTAGTGCGTCATCTATGAGTTTCCACATATCAACCTTGCACATCTTTTATCCATGGAAACCTCGCACTTTATCATTGCCTAGCACCATTAACAATACTCCTTTGCTGGGTTATTTTGCACACCACCAAGAGGTATGATATCACTTGTTGAGAGATAAATACATTGAGAAGACTTCTTAAGTAGTTAATATAATATACAAAAACACACTTAGCCCAAAAAACCAAAGGTCAATAAGTATAAGGTCAACTATATTATATTAACCACACATTCTTCTCATATTATTCAATTTAAGATTTCACTTATACATATACACTAAATAAAAGTAACATATAATTAATTATAAGCATTAAATAACTGTAAAAAAATAATTTAGTAAAAATCTTACTTCTAGAATAGCTCCAAGTGACATTTTCCAAAACTCATTAATGAGATAAGAATGGAATTACCGTGTGTTCGCAGAAAAGTTTGTTGCAAACGGCTTGACTGACTTACCATAACGTGTTAGTGGATGACTTGACTGACTTATGGGTCGTGGATGTCCTACACGCGCAAATGCCAACATTGGCGGAGCTACGTGGAGCCTACGGGGTCCATCCTCCCCGCACAAGGTAAAAAAAAAAAAAAAAAAGGGCGAAAACACCATTTTAGTCCCTACATTTTGGAGTTATGGTCAATTTGATCCCTACATTTTAATAGCAGTCAATTTAGTCCCTGTTATTTTCAACTTGTAGTCAATTTAGTCCCTACCGTTAACTCACTAACGAAAAATGCTTAAGTGGCAAACGGTCTGCCTTGTTAGCGCACATGGGGCTAACATAATAATATAAAATCAATTAATTAAATATTATAAAAGCCACATCAGCATTTTAATAATAAAAGAAATCCATCTCAGACAAAAAAATTCTAAAAAGATTAATTAAAAGAAAATAAATTTTTAAAAGAATCCTCACTTTCTTTTATTTTCTTTAGAATTCTTGCACTTTCTTATTGTCCAAACACAATGTAGGGACTCATTTTGTAAAGGTTCCCCCAACAATACATTTTTAGAGAGTGGATCGAAGGTTTAGGCCCTAACAGACTAGCAACGGAATACCAGCCCCTTTCCTTTATTGAATGATAATAAGCCCAATTTACAACTGAGGGTAGCTCCTCGGCCCTCGTCCGAGGAGGTCCCTCTCCCTGAAACTAACACTGCCTCTCAGTTCTTCTATGTCCCTCCCTTCAATCATTTTTCCAAGTCTCCTTAATGGCATTGCTCCCCTTTCTTGTATCGTTCTTCTTTCTCCTATCTTCTCCCTCCTTCTGTTGATCATCTATTGGCCTCCGCTTTGACCCTCCGTCCCATCAGAGGTCTTATCCGCACTCAAGTGGCTCGCCATGATCGATGTTGCCCTACCAAGGGGTTACATCCCCATTAATGCGGCCAAGGGGGTTAGGTGAGCGCATTCAATACGGAGGTGACAGCTCACCTAAGGCTTGCTCCTTCGCCGTGCTCCTGTCATCGACGCGTGGCACTGGGCCCTCTCCTCCTCAGATATTCAAAGAGTCCTTTGGCGGGGTGGTCCTCGTGTTTTTCCGAGGTCTCGGACGCCCGAGGACGGGGTCATCCTCGGATATGCTCCTCGGGGGTCGGTCTTCGCGCTTTCGTCCTCGGACCCATCATGCATCCTCGACGTGGGCCATTTGGGCCTGGCTTGGAGTGGGCCAAGGCTACCCGATTTTCTGGCCCTACACACAATATACCCAGCAACACCACAATATGAAATCAAATCCCAATACCGAGTGTTTAGCCAAAAACAAAATTGGATTTTCACAGAGACTAATCATGAAACAATTTGAATGCAATTGCAAGCCTTAATATATTCCTAAGACAAACACATTACCTCTGCTATGGATTCAGCTACGCTTAAGTCAGCCAATTCCTAAACATCATAAACAAAATTAATATGAAAATGTGAAAACAACAAAAAGGCAAAGAAGAATTGGGTTATGAATGAGTGAGTGATTGAGCTTGACCATAAGCTGATCAATGCTAAACCCGAGAGGACCTATGAGAATCTCATCGATCTCGGTGGCTTCTCGTTGCATGAGATAAGATATAGAGTCTGGGTTTTGAATTTGAACCACTCTGTCTGCCATTGTTTCACTGGGCTTTGTACAAAATGCACGAATTGAGAGAATCGGAATTGGAGTGAGAAATGCCTAGATAGAAAGAAAGAAATAGAGTGAGAAATCCCAATAACAAGTGTTTAAAGAATTAAACTTAATTTTAAATTCATTCTAGAGTGCTTATTTAGTGCTGATGTCGGTATTGAGATTTTTTTGGCTAAACACTCGGTATTGGGATTTGATTTCACATTGTGGTGTTGCTGGGTGTTGGGTGTTGAGTGTTGCTGGGTATATTGTGTTTGGAAAATAAGAAAGTGCAAGAATTCTAAAGAAAATAAAAGAAACTGAGGATTCTTTTAAAAATTCATTTTCTTTATTTTTTTTCTTTTAATTAATCTTTTCAGAATTTTTTTTGTCTGACATGGATTTCTTTTATTATTAAAATGCTGATGTGGCTTTTATAATATTTAATTAATTGTTTTTATATTATTATGTTAGCCACATGTGCGCCAACAAGGCGGACTGTTTGCCATGTAAGCATTTTCCGTCAGTGAATTAACAGTAGGGACTAAATTGACTATAAGTTAAAAATAACAGGGACCAAATTGACTACTATTAAAATGTAGGAACCAAATTGACTGTAACCTCAAAATATAGGGACTAAAATGGTGTTTTAACCAAAAGAAAAAAGAAAAAAAAGAAAGAGAGGTTTCCCATTCTTTTGTGAAAAACGTGTCCTCCCCCCTACCATTTTTTCCTCAGACTATGACACCCTTTAGAAAAGTTTTCATCAATCCATTTTTTTTTATTTATTTATCGTGTATCGTAACATATATAAATATTTAATAAAATTTATAAGTATAAAATTTAAGTACAATATTTTAGATGTTATTTTTTTTTTAAAAAAAAGTTTAAAATTTAGTTATATTGCTACTTAATTAAAAATAATACTTATATTTCATGTGCAAAAATCCATATAATGGAATTTTAAAAGAAGAACATAAGGAACAACACCTAAATACTGTATCTAAATTTTATCCAACTTATAAATATATATTTATTATAAATTTATAACATACTCAACTAATAATTAATTTAATATCACTTATGTGATAATATTTAATAAAATTAATTAAATAAATCAAATTAGCATATGTTTATAGCATTTACATTCATATTGATTAAACTCATAAGTTGTAATATACAACATATATGAGCCAAAATAATAAATTTTTATTATCATATATATCATTATGCATAATCAACTTTATCTAAGTTCATTCTAAAAAAAAAATTATCTAAGTTAATTTTATTATTATGTTTGTCATCTAGCAAAATTATTTTTTTATCAACATTTTCTTCACCATCTTCAATATTTACTATCTCTTCTTGTTCTTTTATTTTAATAATTTTAATTTATATTTCTTCTTAATATTCTAGCTTCTTAGATTTATAACAATAATAACATAAATAAAAAATAAATATATTTTTTTTAATACCTTATTCACTGTATTAAAAAAAAAAAAAAAGTGATTTGTAAAGGGTATAATTCAAATTTTGTTGGAAAAAGAGGAGAAAAAAAAAATTGGCATGTTATTTTAGTATGCTTAATCAAGTGATCCTATAATTTTGTATTATAAACAAGTCTAACAACTTGTTGGACTCAAATCAAAACACAATTTAGCAAAAAAAATCAATCTAAACCTACATATCTATGTATCGTACAATATGTACGATTTTACAATGCGATACTATATACATGTGCAATGCAGGATTCATGAACATGGTCAATATGTATCTACAATACAATACTTTTTTTCACTCGATACAATACATATCGTACAATACATATTACATATTGTACCATACTGACAACTATATATACATTATAAAGAAAGCCATTTGATAAGTCAAATACTCCTCCGCAAAAATTATGACTGAGTATTGTGGTCAAATTAAGTAATGCTACCGACACATCAATTTTCACAATATTTTTAAAAATAATTAAATTAGTAAATTTTTTATTAATTCTTGTGTTGACTTACTACTGACATGTTATTACTATTTTTTACCTAGCAATACATATTTGCCACCTTGACGGTTGTAAATTTTTTTTTTGTACTTCTAGACTCATTGGGCGAATTATATGTCCACAATAATACCCGTACATATTTCTTTCTTTCTTATTATTATTTATATGTGTTTAACGGTAAAAATATAATAGCCAATCAACGGACATGCTACCTATCAGCCTGCTAGCTTCCTCCATTAGAGCATTCTCATAAGCTCTCTCATAAAAAATGTCATTTTAACATACCAAAAACCTACTTTATCATTTTAACACACCATTTTACAACATGTTATTTATCAGGTGTTCTATACTTCAATTCTATATATTAAAATAATATTTTAATGAATTTACTATACATTAAAATAATATATTAATTTCTCTCTATCATCCTCATCATCGGCAACAACAACAACAGCACAACCATCACTGCCGCAACAACGGCCACCAACCACTGCCGCAACAACACCGACAGCCACCACCGGCACAAACCCACATCCAACAACGCCACCTCAAAAAAAACAAAAACAAAAACAAAAACAAACACAACAACAACAAAGATCGGCACAAACCCACGTCCACCGAACCAAACAAACCCACATCCCAAACCCACCACCGGCACAAATCCACATCCACTGGCAAAAACCCGAGATCGGCGTGGCGATAGCGAGAACGATGGTGTACTGTTTGATCATGAGGCTTGATCGGTGATTGGCGAACGGCGGCTTGATCGGTGATCGGTGGCTTGATCGCTGTTGATTTGAGGGTAAGGGAGGGTGATCTAAAGAAGAAAGAGAGAGAGAACATCAGCTGGAGAGAGAGAGAAAATAATGAGAAGAGAGCTTGATCGGTGAGGCTTGATCGGTGATCGGCGATCGGCAGCTTGATCGGTGATCAGCGGCTTGATCGCTGTTGATTTGAGGGTGAGGGAGGGTGATCTGAAGAAGAAAGAGGGAGAGAACATCGGCTGGAGAGAGAGAGAAAATAATGAGAAGAGAGAGAAAATGTTGAATTAAATATTGAGAGGAGAGAGAAAATATTGAATAAAAAATTAATATTCAGAAATGGCATTTTGGTCCGTACCGTCTCATATTTGAGACGGTACTGTAGCATGTTGTATAATTATAGAACATTTGGAATACCTGATGAAGCTTAAACAGTAGCTTTTGGTGTGCCAAATGCCAAATATTTGGCATTTGGCACACCTAATGAGAGTGCTCTTAGTTTATTAGTTTTTTGGCAGTGCTATCCGGTCCTTGTCCTAGCCTAGGCTGGCGTGTAGGCCTAAGTGGCTCAGGACACTTTATTAGACCTTTGTACTTTTGTCTTTTTATATTATCAATTCTACCTTCAGTGGCGCAGGACACTTTATTATACCTTTGTACTATTGTCTTTTTATATTATCAATTCTACCTTCTTTCGTCAAAAAAAATGGTAAAAAAATTGAAATTTAATATCTTATTCCAAATCATTAAATTAAGTTAAGATGAAATTCTGACTATCTTGATTTTATGATTTACATACTGCAAATGAGATGCTATAATATTTTTGGAAGGTTATTGCGTTCAAAGTTGAGAGTTGAGAAGAATCATTGGGTAAGGCAACCTTGAAAAGGAGAACATTTTCATTTTTTGCCTTTTGCAAGTTTGAACAAAATTATATTGGTCAATATAATATGCATTATGTGATTTTAAATTTTTAATGCATTGAGGTTAACTCAAGGTTTGTTATATATGTGTGATGAAAACTGACAAGCACTACTGGAGGCCACAAATTGGTGGCTCTGACCAAGCTAAGATAAAAACAGAAACAAAGAACATGAAAATATAAAGCCTTAGTGAAGAGTAATTTTATATCAAATTTATATTTTGAATGATTCTAAAAAAAAAAAAACATTGAGAAGTGCTGAAGATAAAGGCCTTAGGGTTGACACTGTACAAAAATAAATATCTTTGATTTTAGCTCAATCATGAAAATTAGACAAGTAAAATATACAATATACTAACAGTACATCTAGAGTATAGTTAAGTCATGTAATGAATTCTTATCAGGACACAACAAAATTTCACAAATTGAAATAAAATATTATAATAAATTACTCCGGAACCCAATATTACAATTCAAAACAAAGATGTTGTGAAATTGTTCTAAAATTATGTTGGTTTCTTGGACTTTATTGTCATGTGATTTCTTCTTGTCTAAGCAAACCTGTTACAAGGCAATAATTACAATAATAAGACCAAAAAAAAAGCATTTAAATCACTATCAGTTAAGAGCCAAACAGTAATTAAATTGACTAAACAAACCTAGCAGTACCAGCATATGAACCCACTTATCAAGCCAACCACTATAAATAGGAATGCCGGAGTACACGGTCTTGAGCATAAAACTAAACCATGGCTACTTGCTTCTCCTCCTTCGTTAGGTGTATCCTCCATATCTATAGTTTCTCTGCTTTTCTATGCCTTCATGCCCATGAAGCAAGAGAGACTACAGAAAGCTACCACCTTCATCATACACATACTGTTCAAGTCAGCTCTCTAATACCATCATCTACTTGCACTGCTTCTACCAAAGGTTTAACTCTCTCTCTCTCTCTCTCTCTCTCTCTCTCTCAAATCATCATGCTCATCACTGCGTTATATCTCTATCTTTACTCCTATTGTAATTGCCGTTGTTCCTCCTACAAAGCAAAAAACTAGAGAGGAAAAAAATTGGGATATTTACTATCCACTCCCCTAAGATTTGGGAAAATAATACTCGATCCCAAAACTGAACTCTCCATTGATATTAGTAATGGAATATTAGAAAATTTTAATAGATTCTCTTTTATAAAGTTTACTCTCCATTGATATTAGTAATGGAATATTAGAAAATTTTAATAGAATCTCTTTTATAAAGTTTAGCCATGGTTAGTGAAACATAATTGATAAAAGAGAAATGATATGTTTACAACATTTTTATAACAAGTTTTAAGTAGCAGGTTGTTACTGCTTGTTATTGTTGGGGCAAAAAAGTCATCTTAGTGTTAGATTCAAATTTGAACCAATAACAACTAACCACCTGTGATTTGTTGTAAAAATATTGTAAAAATGTTATAGATGTAACATCTCTCTTGATAAAATTAGAATAAAAGTACAAAGTTTATTGAGCACCAAAAGACTTGCAAATGAAAGTTTCTTCCATTATGGGCGTTCTTTTAAAACGACAAGTTCCATATTTGATTGCTTTGTTTATCAGCATTAGTAATAGCAGCATTAGTAATAGTGGCATTAACTCATAAAAGTTTCTCTCTCTCTCCGGCTTCTCTTCTTTCTTCTGTTTTTTGCTTCTCATTTTTTTTTCCTCTAACACCTCCCTCATTTCCTCTATGCCTTCATGCCCATGAAGTAAGAGAGACTACAGAAAGCTACCACCTTCATCATACACATACTGTTCAAGTCAGCTCTCTAATACCATCATCTACTTGCACTGCTTCTACCAAAGGTTTAACTCTCTCTCTCTCTCTCTCTCTCAAATCATCATGCTCATCACTGCGTTATATCTCTATCTTTACTCCTATTGTAATTGCCGTTATTCCTCCTACAAAGCAAAAAACTAGAGAGGAAAAAAATTGGGATATTTACTATCCACTCCCCTAAGATTTGGGAAAATAATACTCGATCCCAAAACTGAACTCTCCATTGATATTAGTAATGGAATATTAGAAAATTTTAATAGATTCTCTTTTATAAAGTTTACTCTCCATTGATATTAGTAATGGAATATTAGAAAATTTTAATAGAATCTCTTTTATAAAGTTTAGCCATGGTTAGTGAAACATAATTGATAAAAGAGAAATGATATGTTTACAACATTTTT